>NC_033622.1:15595146-15747646 GCF_001540865.1 Ananas comosus | reverse complement strand
GATGCGGAGGAGAACTTGGTTACTTCAACAAATTAAGCCCATGTACTCTAATTATTACTTGGTAGTTCAATCAAACATTAAAAAATTAAATGTATTGTAATATGTGCCGATTAGATAGCTGCTATTGATTTGGAATTTTGGAGGTTCTGCTTCTCTATCGATAATTAAAAAGTTAAGAAGGCTAAGCATATTAGAGATAGAGTAGCTTTAGGATGCATGACTCTTTACGAAATGGGGCAGCACAACAAGAGTATTGAGGAGAAGCTCTGAGTAGGAGAAGACAACCACCTTAGCTTACATTATTCTTGCTTGGAGAAGAAGATATGAGTTGAGAGTTTTAGGATTTGATTTTTAGAATTTTCTTTCAAATGGGAGATTTAAAGTTAGTAACTTGATTAGAACACTATATTATCGCGGGTTTGGTCCGCCTTGAGCCGGATTTACGGTGTGAGTTTGTTCCCTATCTCAGCATCTATCGGTCTAGGTGACTGGTCGATCACTTGGCTAGTAATATTGAAAAATTATAAAATTTAATTTTTAAATAGTTGAACATGTTGTGCATAAAACCATTTGAATCGTACGGCAAGATTGAATCCAGCCCAAATAATCTCTTTTGTGCAGAGCTGAATAGGCCTGAGATATGATTCAGCCTTGTTATACTTTAGTTCGGGCCCCTGGGCCTATTACAACCTACATATCTAACTTTGGAAATAGGCATCTATAACTTTCACATCCTTTTTTGAAGTAAGATACAACTTTCATATCCAATCCAAAAAAAAAAAAAAAAAAAAAAAAAAAATCTAAACCAAAAATGTTTAGAAGCATCAAATATTTAGTACAAAACTTCACAGCAAAAAATTGCCTATCCCTACTAATGCAACAAAATAAACCCCTCTATAATATTGTATTTGTAGTTAAAACAGTTATCTGTATGTAACTAGCTAGCTAGGGAGAAGCCATGTCGCAGCAAAATTTTTTTGGTAAAGGCATATGAATGATGGGAACTATGTCCCCTTTCAATAACTATCCAACTTTTAAAAAATTTGGGTTTTGGTATTTGATCTTTTTTTATGCCTTTAACAGATCTGGGCACATAAATAAAATAAGATCTTCTAACTAAATCTCTTAAAACATCAATAACACTGCCCCAAGTTCTGTTATAGGAAACCAAATTGATCAATCAAAACAACCGAGAAAATAGGTACTAAAGTTAAAAGTTTTAATGGTCGGATAGTACGTAATTCAAAACGAGTCATAGTTCAGATTGATTTCGTATGTTTCTTTACCGTTTCTTTTAAATATTACTTAGGGTTTCTCGCGGAAGGGTGCGTCATTGTTGACAGGCGGCCGACGTTGGGCCCATGAGTAGTCTCTGCTAAGCATGTTGAACATCTCAGCAGCTGCATCAGTTTGTTTACGCGGTTTCACTGCCATTGTAGAAGATGGACCAGACATGATCAGTTTGATGTTAATCTTGTTGGTCTTTTCCTGAATCAGAAATTTACAGAAAACGTTAAATATTAATTTGACAATTTCAGATTAATTAGATAGTATAATCAAATTTCGAGATCGAGAGAGATATATATATGTATATATATACCTTAGCAGGTATATATTTAGTTGATGAACTCCCTGGCTTCTTTAAGGAGTTACTAGACTTTCCTGCAGCAATCAGGAAATCAAGTGATCAAATTGGACTATAACCAATCTCAGTAAGCAGCATAGTTAGATCCTTAGTTTCAAAAAATTAATTCCTTTTAACATTAAAGTTAGTTATATAACAAGTACATGGTGAGTGCTCTCTCCTTTTGTCATAAAAATTGAACACTACTCACAGTAAATACATATATATATATATATATACATACACACTCACAAGATGGAGAAGCAGAAGAAAAGAAACAGAAAAAAAAATAGAAGCCTAATAAATATTCTATGAGTTAAGTAGCAAACTAAGAACCTTTGTGTAATTAGTTGTTCTTTGGGGGGTGAATTTTGGGGAAATGGTAATCAGAACTGAAAGGTATCAGACCAACCAATTTGACCCTGGGAATTAGGACTCTACCACTCAACTCACCCACTATTTTCAACTCTTCTTTCCCTCCTTTCTCAGTTTTTATGTTTGAAACTGCATTGCTTGAGCCCTTTGCATCTTCAACATTTCTTTCCACATTCGCTGCACCCATCTTCCTTCCTCTCCGCCATTTAGTCCTTGTTTTCGCGATCGACAAAGCCTCGTTATCGAGTTTCTGTCAACGAGCTCATATCAAAAAGAAAAAAAAAAAAAACTATACAAATACATATAAACATAGAAGAGTATGAAGAATACTAATTATTATACCAACTAACCTTATGTTCACCCATGCTCTTCTCATTGATAGCTGTTACTCCAACCACTGCAAAGGAGACCATAAACTTTCGCATTGTGCTCATGTTGAAAACAATTATGAGAGAAAAGTTAACACTTACTGTGGTGAGCATTGGCAACAGTGGAGTCACTAATAAGAGTGAGCAAAGAGAGCAAAAGCACAAGAAGAGCACTTGTGGAACTTAAACATCCCATGACCTACCTAATTAATTAAACTCAATTTAAGTTTGTTTTGAAGCAGAAGCAAAAGGAGAAGAGATGAAGGAAGCGGTAAAGTGGGGTTTTTATGCAGGAGAAAGTCAAAAAAGCCATAGTTGAAGTCAAAGCTAGGATTCCAACACTTCCTGTCTCTTTTTCTTGTTTAAAGTATATAACTAATTAACTGTCCCCCTGGACCATCTTAATTAATTAACTACTGCTTCTGATTAATTAACTTTCATAGTGTGTCTTTTGCATATACACCCCTGCAAATATGCAAACTGCATAGCCCTCACAATGTTGGTTTTATTTCTAAAATTTTTGTGGCATATATAATTCATATAGATCCTTGATTTTGGCAAATATAATCGATTATGAGTGAACAAAATGCTATAACCAAGGGTTTTAGGAATACACAAGTAACAACTACTAACTATTTGAGCAATTTTGTACTTTTGTATCCAAAAAAGGATTGTATGAGAATTGCAAACCTAGGATAGATGGTTATAATCTCATATTTTTAGTGTTTCTCAAAAAATCGTGGGCAACGCTTGAGGTTTTTACTCTTTGTACAAGTTTCATAGATGCCTGATGTGTTGATAGTGTTTTTATATATACATCCTGTAAATCAATCGGCATACTCTAATAGGAGATTACAAAGACGTAATAAATAGGGTTTATATCATTAAATGGTGACAAATTAGATTCAAGATTTTTTTAAAAAATTAAGCTAGTTCTGTTATCCATCAAATATCGTCTCGTAGTAATCCTAACACTGCTATTGTTGTCAGTATATTACCAGCCTTTAAGTAGTCTTTGAGATTAACTACGTATCATTAATTAGAAGCGCTGTAAAATTACTGGACACAACTTCCAACCATGTGTACATCTTTTTAATTTAGGGCTGATTTATGTCTCTTTGATGCCAAAGCCCATCTATTGAGATGAGTGCACAAAGTAAAATAACATGAACACAATGTCTCAGCTTGTTCAGAGTGTGAAGAGGCTCACTGTTGAAGTTGACCTAAGTATTTGCTTTGACCAGTGAACACGTGTTCGTATATGATTGGTTCACTTTGATTTGAGTTGCTTTTATTTGTCACATTGTAGAGAGAGAGAGAGAGAGAGAGAGAGAGAGATCAATACTATTTATACAGTAAAAGCTTAAAGATTCTCATCACTCTGATCGATTAACTTAATACCAAGTTTGTGGTTACCCAAGGCACAGTAAAAGTCAGATTAAATTGACAGTGTCATCAAGATTCGCGCCCAAGCAATATGGATGGAAGGTTTCTTTTTTCAACATTTGGCCATAAGATTCGATTGTTTAATTAATGCATATATATTTTATTTTATTTGATAGGTTCTAAGAGCTAGCAATTGATATTTGCTAATAATGATCTATCTATACTATGTGTGTGAAGTGGGAGAATTTAAATGTTGCCGGAGAGCGCAGTTTTTTCTTCTTTTTTTTTTCCTTTTTTTCCTTTTTCGATCCTGTTATGTGCGAACTTTTTGTATGTTTGTAGATCTTGTTATTTATTAAAAGAATAGAATTAGTTTCAATCAGTAGTAATAATCTAACAATCAAATGAAAAGGCATAATCTAACGGTTGAGATTCGAGAATCTTCTGATAAACTTTGCCAGCTTACAAACAGGGCTGCTAATGGGCCTTTTTTTTTGAGAGAGATAGGTAGCACGTTACCCGTTTCGTTTATTTCATTTAGAAATAAATTTAGCTGGAAATGTGAATCAAGTAGGATTCAAACTTGGGACCTCGGGTACCGACCACCAAGTCCTTTGCCACTTGCTCTAGGGTCCTTTGCCACTTGCTCTAGGGACGGTCGTTATCTGATTTCAATGTTACAAAGAAATCAGGGCACACCTAGTTTGCGTTAAGTACCAGGCCAAAGTTCTCACAGCCTTTTAATGGCAAATATTTCTCTTTTCATATATATATATATATAGAGAGAGAGAGAGTTGAGCTAGAATACTATCGATAGCAAACCGGCACTTTTGCCACCCATTTGTTTTCGATGATGGAGCCTCCAAATTGATGATCAGCACCGTTGAACATGATCTATACCATTTGAAGTATTTAGAAATTAAATTTCATATATTTTCGATATTGCTCTCTTATCTATCGAGTGGACACAAAAATGAACGGCTGAAAATGAATATTCTTAAAAAAATGATGATAGGAGTCTTGTAATCAAGATCAAGAGTATAGATCTTGTTTTAAATAGTTTAAAGAATTTTCTAACAAAAATTCAATTGATTTGGATATCTTTACGCCGTTAAACGAGAAATACGTCTCATATCGACCACATTAAATTACAAATTTTGAAACCCTTTGATCATTAGTCAAATATTCAAAAAGATTTGAAATTTGATTTCTAAATACTTAAGTAGTATAGATCATGTTCAACGGTGCCGATTGTCGATTTGGAGGTCCATCATGAAAACAAATGGGTGCAAAAGTGCGTTTGCTATCGATAAGCATTCTAACTCAACTCTAATATATATTATAGAGGAGAGAGAGAGAGAGAGAGAGAGAGAGAGAGCAGGGCTCGTGTCTCAGGAGCACGGAGGTCTCCGTGTCTGGAGCCGTTTTCGATGATGGAATTTTCGAAATCGACGATCGGCACTTAGACTTGATCTAGGTATATTTGAAGTTTCCAGAAAATAATTTTTGCGATTTTTCCATATCATTTACCTAATGATCGAAAGAATTCAAAATCAATAATTTTTAATGGTTGATATTTGCTGTTTTCAAGTTTAACGGTGTAGAAGTATTCAAATCAAATGAAATATTGAATAAAAATTCTTATACTATCTACAACAAATCAATATTTCTGATCGAAAATTTTCGTGCTATATCACCACTTTTTATAGGATTTCTATTTTCAGCCGTTGATTTTGAGCCACTTCGATCACTAGGCAAATGATATCGAAAAATCGCAAAATTTATTTTCTAGATACTGCAAATACTCTAGATCAAGTCTAACGGTGCCGATCGTCGATTCGAAAATTCCATCATCGAAAATGACTCAGAAGCACGGAGGCCTCCGTGCTCTTGAGAGCACAGCAGCCCTACTCTTTCTCTCTCTCTCTCTCTCTCTCTCTCTCTCTCTCTCTCTATATATATATATAGATCCAACCAAGTGTTATTGCAGCCAAAGAGGCACCAATTAAATTTCACCATAACTTGGAATCACACTTGCTTGTATGTATGAAACACCCTAGCGAATCAAAGCCTTTTGAATGGCTTGTTTTTTTTTTTTTTTTTGAAGATAGGTAGCACACTACCCGCTTCTTTTGAATGACTTGTTGAGCTTTTTTTTTTGAGGAGCCACACTTCAATTAATACCCCTCTCCCATACTAGGTGGTATTAATTGCCCCTTAAAAAGAAGGATAATATAGCAAAAATTTATATGAACACTTCCACAAGCTTTCTCACTTTAGACCATAGTAAAATGGTAAAAGGATTGTAACATGTAACCACCCCCCAAACTATCTCCCACGTTCTCATTGCCACAATGCTTATAACACTACTACTACACCACACTCATCTCCTCACTCACAAAGCTTTTGCTGCTGCAAAGAAGCCCTGCAACAATGGACAAAGGAGGTGTTGTTACATTCTTCTTTTTGGCCCTCATATGCTTTTTTCGGGTGTCGGAGAGCGCGGCATCGACGGCCATGTTCATATTCGGCGACTCGCTGATCGACAACGGTAACAATAACTATATACCTTCGATAGCGAAAGCGAATTATTTCCCTTACGGTATCGATGTCGGGATTCCGACCGGTCGGTTCTGCAACGGCCTAACGGTGACGGATTATGGAGGTATGAATCAGCAAACTAACAAAGGTTTTCTTACTTCGGCTTATTTCAAACTTCATTTAAAATTTATGCTCGTTTGTTTGTTTGTTTGTCGCAGCCAGATATTTAGGGCTAGAGTTTCCGCCGCCGTATTTGAGTCTTTCGTCGGGGACTGCAGCGATCTTGCGAGGGGTGAACTACGCTTCGGCCGCAGCAGGAATCCTCGACGACACGGGGCGGAATTATGTAACATCTACCTAGTTTATGAAATTAATATTTGTTCTTAGTCTTCAAATATTTGGTAACAATATTCATGGTTTTTTTAAAAAAAATTTCATAATTTGGCAGGGGAGTAGGGTCACATTTAATGGGCAAATAGAGTTATTTGCTAAGACATTGATGCTACAATTACCACTACTGATACCAAATTCAGAGGCATTGTCTCAGTATATCGCAAACTCTTTATTTGTGATCAACATTGGGAGCAATGACTACATCAACAACTATCTCCTTCCTAATCTATACACAAGTAGCCGCACTTATTCTGGGGATGAGTTCGCACAACTACTCATTGCAAATTTCGCCACGCAATTAGAGGTAATTTTATTTATTTATTTATTTTTTACAAAGGCTCTCTAGTACTTTTAATCCTTTAGATTTTAAACTATGCACACTTATTATATGTGAATTTGCACATCTACGTACGAGTATGTTGCACAGAAACTCTAGATTGAAACTTCTGTTTTTGCGTATGTATAGCTAGATCAAACGGGACTTTAGTTGATTATGATAAAACCTATGAATTTTGATTTTTGTTTTTTTTTTTTGAAAGTGGGTCATGTTATTTACTGTTTATAAGTTTTGAAAATTTCTGACCGTTGTCAGAATGCGCAGCTGGAAATTTTAATTGGCCTACGCCTATGCCTGTGGATTCACTGAAGCACGTAATCGATCATGTACAATGTATGTTATAAATGATCCTCATATTATGGACCCACATAAATTAAAAAGGGTGTCCTCTTCGAGTTAGTTTTGTGAGACTCCCAAGAGGAGAGGAGTCAACCATGATTCAATGTTGGCTTTTCCTCAATAATAATGATTTGGAGAGATTATTGTGTGGACGCGGTCCGCCGTGTTAGTCGTGGACCGCTCAGTAATTTGATGATCTCCCGTGCGATTTCAAAATCATTTTTGCGTCAACCATGATTCGATTTTGACTTTTACTCAATAAAGATTTGGAGAGATTGCCCAACGAAGCGAAAGCTAAAAGGAACATATAACTTAGATGGTCCACGACTGATATGGTAGATTAGGTCCAAGCAATAATTTCTTTTCGAGTTGAGTAATAATATTATTTATGGCACCAACCTTATCACATAAAAATTTTATTCATGTGTATTAAATGTTCAGGACCATCACTTTTGTTATGCGTCTAGAATTCTCAGGTCCTATGTAGCAGTTACGTTTTTCTTCCTAAATTCTCTAGATTTTTTTGTGGTGAATTTTATTTACTCTCGCGTAACAATCAGAAAAATAAAAAAATTTATTAGTAAATATTTTACATTTTACTCTCTTTTTTTTTTCAACATTTCTTGAATATGTTTTAGAAAAGTTAAATCCACGCGTGCCAATTTCGAAGAGTTAAATCCACAAATCATGCTCTAATTACTAATTAAATAACTACCTGTTCTTGAGCTTTCATTAGTCCTGCATATTTAACAATTTTGACCATAAATGAAGAGAGTTTTTGTGTGTAAATGGTCTTTTTTTTAAATTTTAATTATTGGTTTTTTATTTAATGTAGGCCTTATACAAATTGGGGGCCAGGAAAATGTTGTTGGTGGGGATCGGACCGCTCGGGTGCATACCGAGTCAATTGTCCATAAACAACAGCACGGGTGCGTGCGTTGAACGGATTAACGAGCTGGTCATGGCGTTCAACAAACGACTCGTGCCAGTTATGCTCGAGCTCAACTCGACTCTGCCGGGTTCGTTCTTCGTCTACGAGAACACCTACGACTCCTTCTACGACATCATAAAAAATCCTTCAAAATACGGTGAGTTACTACACGAACCACTGCGAAATCATCTGCTCAAAATTCAAATACCTTATAAGTACTTTTAATCGGTTCTAGGGTTTACGAAGAACAACCAAGCTTGTTGTGGGAATGGCAGGTTCGGAGGAGCGGTGAGTTGCCTCCCCTTGCAAACACCGTGCTCCGATCGCGACCGATACATCTTCTGGGACTCCTTTCATCCTACACAGGCCGCCAACGCCGTAATCGCCAGGAAGTGCTACAGTCCCTCTTCGACCGATTGCTTCCCGATCAGTGCCTCGCAGCTCGCAAAGTTATAAAAAAAGGATTTTTACAGATTACAATACAGTAAATTTATAGATGTCTCATTTGCGCGATACTATTGAGAGTGATTCTGGAACTAATAACCATTGTAGGCTAGTGGTTGTAAGAATAGTTAACTAACTTTATTGTATTGCAATTTTAAAGTGGTCGAAGCCGTAACGCATTTATAGTAAATTTTAAACATGTCTTTATGCACATAAACATTCCTTGTGCAAAATCGAGAGACCCTTACGCCACAAATAACAAGTGTATTCATCACAGTCACATAATAATGTTTAGTATTTTTTAAAAAAAAAGAAAAAGAAAATTCAAATATTCGAGGAAGCATGGGCCTGGGCCAGGCCCAATTAGGCCAATAGGCCAAGTTGAAGGGCTATTACTGGGTGGGCCAACGGCCCAATTCGCCTTTCCCGTGCACACGACGCACGATCAATTTATCTCCGACATTTCCGCTCGTTCCACCAATCATAGAGTGCCACGTGTCGGACAAATTCTGGAGCATTTGAAAAGGCGCGTTTTTCCCGCTTGTGGGAGAGAGCGTGGCGCGTCCACAAAATAAAATAAATAAATAAAAGAAATTAAAAAAAAGGAGGTTTTAGTTTTGGTATGATTAGGAGAAAAGTTTGTGAGCGCATTCATAATAACCGGTGCGGTGTCACGCGCACGAGATTTTCGGGTCAAAACCCCAAAAGTGGCTCTCTCTCTCTCTCACTCTCTCAAGTGTAATAATAAAAAGAGTAGCCACTACTTTGTCTCTTCCCTGTTCTCAAATCTCAATCGCATTTGATTGTAACCCCCAAAAAGCTAATTTAAACAATATAATACACTATCTCAACTAATGATTAAATTAATCATACAAGTTAAAATCTAATAAAAATTAATTTGTAAAGAATAATGATAGAAAAGTTCTGGTCAAAACCCGGTAAGCTAGTCAAAATCTAACCCGAATATAAGATCCATTTCTCGGAAAATATCAATAAACTACTTTGTATTTTAATGAGATTGTTGGGTTGTTGAGCTCGATTGATTCCTATAACCTGTTTCGCTGCTTCCATTCTATAGAGGATTACTCTCGTCTTTAAATATCTTCGAGTTTATTCTTTTCATAATCGAGATAATTTACATGCATTAATCACCCATCCAAAATAAACAGAAAATTAGTATCAACAAAACTATCTGTTTATTAGAAGTCGAAAAAATTCTGAATCTTGCTAGAGGATAGTGAAATCAACTACCTCTATCGAAAAATTTCAGTGGTCATAAAAAAAAACAGCGTTAACCCTAGTAATCGCCACTAATATTTTACGAAATTAATGGTCATTAAGCTGCATTTTTTTTGCTATTCCGTCAAACAAGCACGTTATAAATGATAAGAAATAAACTAGTAGAGGACGGGGGAGGGGGAATGAAGTGGTGAGCTGGATTTAGTTGTCCGCGAGAAGCAAAACTGCGAAGACGAACGGAAATATCAATTCATGACGGGTCCATCTTCGCTCTCATACACACGGCTGTCCGGTGCCTGTCTCCTCCAACGGCTAGTTAATTTGAAGGCGTAAAGCATATGAATAGTCCCCTTACAATCCCCATATTACAATTAGTAACTCATCTTTCTTTTTTTCTAAATTCGATATGAGAAAAGCACGAGAACCGAATCACTTTATCTGGATAGTGCAGGAACTATTCGTACATTTCGTCCTTAAATAGAATGATCTAACGAAGAAAAGAACTGTAGTTGATAGTAAAAGGGATGAACCTTATAGTTTGATCCTTTTAATATGTCTATTTAGGAGAATGGAAGTAACTTTCATAAAGGGGAACAAACAAATGCTCTTAGGTCATGATAATTTATTTCATTACACTTTAAATCCCTTGTTTTGTAGTACAATTGTGGGCCATGCTCACTAAATGGGAATTTATTGTTGTCTAATTATGCAGTTGGTAGATACCTTGGTTCTCATTGCTAATTTAATCACTTCCAATGAAAACAAGCTCACTCATACATGTACTACTATATAACCCCACTTAAGGAAACAATATAATTTTCACAAATTATGTTTGTGCCTTTTTGGATGGACTAAGCTACTATGGTTTGATGATTTGCTTTGTTACAACCCCTGTTTAATAATAATAAAAAAGTAAATCATCATTGTAGAGGTTAATTATTTACTGATTTAGAGTTTGGATCAGCGAACTCGCGAGTTTGCGGAACTCGAGAATGCTCGCGGTTTGGGCAATGTCAACTTTTTTCAAACCAAATATGCAAGATCAGAAGATTATATTATTCCATTCAAAGTTTCTCTTATAGTTAGAGGGTAGAGATTAGGCCCTAATTATTCCTTTCAAAATTTCATTCACCCCTTAATTAGAAAGAAATTTCTATTAAGAGAAAAAAAAAAACACTCCGAAAAAGAAGTTAAGCTCAATAATTCTGCCATAATACAAGTTTGAGAAAAATCCAGTCACCATAATTAGCGCCCCCCAATTTCTTTTTAATTTCTTTTATTCTTAATCCCTTTAATTATCTTTAATTAATTTTTTTATTTCCTTTTGTTTAATTTTTATTTGCGTCCTCTATAACTCAAATATAAACTGAAAAGCCTCTTCTCCCTCGCTCCTTCGTCCCACGCCCCCTCGCTCTCTCTCTCTCTCTCTCTCTCTCTCTCTCTCTCTCTCTCCGCATAATTTCCTCTTCGGTAACCCCCGTTTCCAAATTCGAAACCCTAGAATCCACAAACCCTAAACCCTAACCCCCGATGCGGGCGAGGGGGGCGCCTCGGCGTGAGTACATCGCGGCTCCGCGCGAGATCTCATTCCCCGCGAGGTGGGAGTAGCGGTCGCGTAGGATCCGATCGGGGGAGATGGGAGGGGTCACGTCGACAATGGCGGCGAAGTTCGCCTTCTACCCGCCGGATCCGCCGTCGTACGGGGTGGCGGCGGAGGCGGATGGGCGGCTGGTGATGACGGAGGTGCCGAGGAAGGAGGGGGTGGAGGTGCGGAGGATACAGACGAAGCGGGGGACGGAGATCGTGGCCATGTACGTGAAGAACCCCGCGGCGAAGCTTGCCGTGCTCTATTCCCATGGCAATGCGGCGGACCTCGGCCAAATGTACGAGCTCTTCGTCGAGCTAAGCAATCACCTCCGCGTCAACTTGATGGGGTAAGGAGAATCCTACCGTCTCACTGGATTCTACCTTTTGTTGGATTTTCGATTCTGATGTAGAAAAAGGGATGTTTTGATGTTTATGGGTTGCTTGTGGAAATGGTTAGGTGGGAGTTTTTGTTATTTTTGCATGGGAATGGTACGTTTTCTAGGTTTTAGTTTGGATTTTGGTGATTCTTTTGATCGCTTGGTGCCAATTGCGAAACATGTTGTTTGCATTAGGTGGGATGTCCTTGTCCTTAACACTTGCTGGAGTACGGTAGATTCCTTTTGATGATCTTTACTGTTCTTTAGGTCTAGTTTCATTAAATTTTTACGATTGAGGTAAATATCAAACTTGAATTTTGTTGGCGAAGTGAGGATTTTCCATTTGGTACTTGTCCTAGTTTATTTATTATTATTATTATTATTATTATTTTATTTCTGTTGACTAATCCGAAAGAGCGAAGACCATTTCTTTGTTCTTTTGTAAATTCATTAAGTTGTCCATGGAATATAGAAATATAGTCTTTATTAATACTTGGTTTGATATGGGTGGAATCAACTTACAAGAGTTTATGTTAACAATAATATGTGAAACATGACAAGTAGCTTTTTTTATTTTGGCATTGGGATGGCAGTGATGTGTTCTCATTGCTAAGCTTCTTGCTTCAATCTGTAGTTTGCAGTTGAATGTTCCCATCTTAGACAATGCACCATCTTGCTCCATTGAGTTGGCATGTTGATGCTTATGCGAAGTTGGCAGGATTTTTTCCTCAATGCTAGAAGTGCTTATGCATTTCTCATACTATTAATTGTTGGACACAATTACGGCATAGTTGAGCAAATTTTGTATAACTAGATTTTGCGCAGCATAATTGAAATGCTTCATATCAAGATCGAACAAATGGAAGTTGTGAAGAAGCTATTCCCAACCAGTGCAGACTGTGTGACGCTGCCCTGCATTGCCTTCATTGCTGATGAGTGGATTTGCTTTTATGTGGTATTTACCACATTGCTATCTATATATATATATATATTCAGTGATAAGAAGATCCATATTATTTAATGTTCTATCAATATGATCTTTCAATGGTTTATGCATCATGCATGGCACTCAACTTATGAATTTGGATGTCAAAACTGCTCCTACAAGACAACACTAACAACTGTTGCTAATAATATCTCTACTTGTGCCTGTTAATGACTATTTTAAGTGCTGTAAAATTGTTTAATGCATGATATTGTTATCTGGTCTGAATGCCATAATTCTACAGATACGGCCGAAAGATCTCTGTCATGATAACTCTATTTGTTCTGCTTCCTGTACCCCACATCATTTCATGCTACACCCATATTAAAATATTAAAGCAGAAGGTGAGCGTTCACATCAGATTTAAGTCAGATGCATAAGTAGGGGACCTTTTTGTCCTTTCTTATGATAGATAAACATTTTTAATGTCTGCGGTTAATTAGATCAACAAATTTACTCGATGCTTTAAAACTTGATACATGAATATTTTTACCTTTCCTCCTGTATTGGCCATAGTTTTATCGGCTTCTTTAAATTGCTTTTCACTCCATTACTACTGTCCATACATTTGCTTTCACCCGTGTGTCTTAACCTCTATATCTATTCTTTTTGCAGGTATGATTATTCTGGTTATGGACAATCATCTGGAAAGGTTAATAATGCAGTATTAGGAGTTTCTTAATTGATGCTTCATTTATCAAAGAAGCAGTGTATAACATTTTTTTTTTTTTCTTGAATTCTAGGCAAGTGAGCATAATACTTATGCAGATATTGAGGCTGCATATCAATGCCTTGTGGAGACTTATGGAACCCAAGAAGAAGATATTGTTCTATATGGCCAGTCGGTTGGTAGTGGTCCTACTTTGGATTTAGCTACTCGTTTGCCTCGTTTGCGAGCTGTAATTCTACATAGTCCAATATTATCTGGATTGCGTGTAATGTACCCTGTGAAACGAACATACTGGTTTGACATATATAAGGTTCCAATTTCTTCTCTACAATTTAGAGAATTTTCAAACTCTTCTGTTGATAAATCATTAGTAAATGCTCTTTGCTTTTGCAGAACATTGATAAAATCCCCCTAGTGAAATGTCCCGTGTTGGTAATACATGTAAGTTTCTGTCACCTATCCTTCTTCTGATTCTTCCACATATTATGAGCTCAAGGGAGATTATTTTGTATCCAATGTTTCTGTCTATATAACCCCAAGTAAACTTTCGTTCAAGCTCAACAATAAATTAGCTTCCCCTGAGTATCTCTGTTTTATTCTCATTTGATGTATATGTTATGTTTGCAGGGAACAGATGATGAAGTTGTTGATTGCTCCCATGGAAAACAGCTTTGGGAGCTATGTCAGCAAAAGTACGAGCCTCTGTGGATCAAGGGAGGAAACCATTGTAATTTGGAACTCTACCCAGAATACATAAGGCATCTAAAAAGATTTATTTCAACAATAGAAAAGTCACCTGCAATAAAGGATGAACCTACTGAGAGTTCTAGTCACTCTGAGACTCCTAGAGTAAGCTCAGATCAATTAGAGCTGCCAAGGAAGAGCACAAATGACAAGGAGAAAACTAGACGAAGCACCGACCGCAGAGAAAAACCCAGGCGAAGCACAGAACGCAGAGAGAAGCCAAGATCGAGCATTGATAGAAAAGAGAGGTCAAGAAAAAGTATCGACAATTCCGACTTGGCGAAGGATAACTCGGACCAGCCAGAAAAACCAAGGAAGAGCATTGACCGGTTAGATAAATCTTTCAAGGCTAATATTGCTTTCCTTTTATTTCAGTTGATTACAGATATAGTCCCTGAAGTTCATTTTGATTCAATCATGTCCTCAACTTAAAATTTAACAAGTTATCCTATCCCCTGAAGTCTGAACTATGTAGCAGTTGAGCCCTTTCATTTGTCTACCATCTAAAAATCACTATTATTCACTGCCATGGCCAGTCCCAAAATACTTATATCTCACCAAGCTCTATTATTGATTCTGATGTGGCATCATTTCCCAGATTAACGATGGATTTAATTGTTATGCGGGGTGAACTGTGGGACATTGTTAAAATCAACTCTAGGACTTTTCACAAAATCAGGGTCTAGAATCAAGGACTTTGTACATAATTAACCCTCTTTTCACTGACCTCTTTTTAAAATAACTGGGTTTTTTTTTTTTTTTTTTTTTTTTTTTTTTTTTTCTTAACATATTTGCAATGAATTGATGGCAGATTTGGAGAGATGATCAGATCAGTGGGATTGTGTAACATAGACTGTTTCAAAGATTCTCCTTCAAGGGCTTGAGTTTTACAGGAGGTTAGTGCGTGGTTTTGGGTTGTATTTATTCTTCCTTTTCCTTATATTTGATCTTACATTTGGTTGGTTTGCCATGGTGATGGAATATGTTCACTTTGTGTTTATGAGGAAATAATGGGAGTAATACGAAAAGCATTTCATTGTCTTCTCATCACTGGATTATCTTTTGTTTTCACATCTCTCGTTTGTTTCTCAATGAAGGGAATATATATCTGTTGTTGGTGTGATCTCATATATTTTTGCCTTTTGAGTTTTAGTAAGCTTTTCTAAAAGTTGAGAAAGCCCAGATGCATTGCAGAAGTTTCTCTCTCTCTCTCTCATGTATCAACAGAGAACTATAAAACTTCTTACATCAATTTTGCAGTAATTGAAAGGCCGGCCGTCTTGTCCAAGTCAATAGGAAGTATTATTGACAGATAAGTTGCATTGAACAAAATCCAACAATGGTTCAGATTGGGCTAGATTTGTGTTGGACCGAGGATGTGTACAAGCACACACTGACTTGACTCACTATGAAAACTGTCCAGCACCGCCCCGAACCTTACTCGCCAATCCCTCATATATTAGTCTTAGATTAGAAAGGATTAAATGTTGAATCAAACTCCTTATACAATAACACCCTCATCACAAGTAGCAACCATTTTCTCCCTATGGAGTGTACCTGAAACAACATCCGACTTTATATTTAACGGCCCAGTACGCATTTTGTTTTATTGGGCTTCTATTGGGCCTGATCGGCGGTTGCGACTTGACAGTCTGAATGGGCCTACTGAACGTTGTGGCAGGTGATCTTAATGGCCCTTCATGAGATTAAATGATTTTACATGCGCCTATGTTGAATGTGATATTAGGCACTCGAGAATTTTAATGCAAATTTTAGCCCGGATTAAATGAGGAATTTTTTAACCATACTGGATCAAGCAAAAAATTAAGTAATCACCTAAAAACAACCAAGCCTAGCAGGCCAAATTTTTGTTTTCGAGTATTTTTATTTTTTTAAAAAAGGTTAAAGTCACACGAAAGGGATTGTTGAATTTTTCTTTTTTTTAAAAATTTTCGCCAATTTAATTAAATTTTGATGAACATCTATGATCTAACCTTCATTCACTTATTAAGAATCTTCGAAAGCATAATCACGGATAATATCAGATGACGTGGCCGAATCTCCACCTTACAATACGGCATCCGTTTTTAACTCCGTCAAAATGAGAAGAAAAGCTTGAAACACATGCACTCTCTTCCCAAACTATCCGCATAAAACTTTCTATGCAGGCTCTAACGTGGACCCTCCACACTCCATCATTTTCATCAAAGAAATCGAACCAACGATCAAGATTCGCCAGATGCATTTCTCCCGTACAAACATTTCTATGCGGTTATCCGTACATACGACGGAGCTCTCCTCTCGCCTATTCTCTAGAACCCTCGTCTTCCTTGTCCGCATACGCTGCCTCTCTTCCTCTTAAACCCCCCGGTTCCCGCATAAGGTTTTAGCGGTTCCATCTCCGTCCCAACTCCAACCCTAACCCTAACCCTATCTATTTCGTCCCGAGAAAAGGGGCGGAGAGATAAAAATCTAGGGTTTCCTAAGCTCCTTAGGGTTTCGATTCGATATGGCGCCGGTTCTCTGCAGGGGCTTGGGGGCGTCCTCTGCGTCGGCTTTTGTTCCTTCGTCTTCTCGATTGGCTTCAAATGCTCGTAGAGGAGTGGGGTTGCGGAGCTGGGTTTTGCCCCATTCTTCGGTTCCTAGAGGTGCGTTTCATCCTGTGGGTTTGAGATGGAAGGTGGAGAAGAGGGAGAGGCGAATGGTGGTGAGGTGCGACGCGGCGGTGGCGGAGAAAGAGGCCGACGAGGCTTCTGGGGAGAAGTTCGAGTACCAGGCTGAGGTGATTTCTTTTCTTTTCTTTTTTTATTCTCGTTTCATGTTGATTATAAAGCTTGTTTTGTGTGATTGTTGAGTTGTTTTGGGTGAAAGCTTACACTTTTACTGGACTTCTGCTGGATTATCCATCTTGTTGGTGGAATTCAATTGGTTCTTATGATCATTTGTGAGATGGGGTTATGTAACTTCTTCCTTTTGCTTTGTGTATTATCTCATGGAAAAGTTGAGATTTTATGACAAGTTCATCAATAATTGCAAGGTTGAATCTGTAATTTAAGTTAGGAATTTGTGATATTATATACGGCTGAATTGGAAATAATCATGCTCCTTTATGCCTTTTAGTTGTCTTATAGATGATTAACTGGAAGAACTTATATATAGCTATTCCTTCAGTTTTTTGTAGTCTGCTCGAATTAATGTACAACTTTCTCAAAAGATTTGGTGTCTCAAATAACACTGAAGTTAAAAGTTCTACTAATCTTATATTTGGAATGTGTAGTCTCTGAAAGATTAGGATATTGCTTATCGTACTCTTTATTTTCTGCAGGTTAGCCGCCTATTGGATTTGATTGTCCATAGTTTGTACAGCCACAAGGAAGTGTTTCTCCGCGAACTTGTGAGGTCAGTATTAAACCTTCGTGTTGGTTATAGTTGTATGAGCCGTCATTGTGGCAAAAAAATTACTACTACTAATTCATTTCTTTTAATTGTTGTAAATTTTAAAGCTCCTTTAATTCCAATTTCTAAATAATAAGTCTTTTGCAGTAACGCAAGTGATGCACTTGATAAGCTGAGATTTTTGAGTGTTACGGATCCCTCTCTACTTGCTGATGGTGGTGAACTGGAGATTCGCATAAAGCCTGATCCAGACAATGGAACCATTACTATCACGTATGCCATTATTCTTTATTTAATTTTTCTTTTCCAGATTTGACTGGGTAACTAAGTTGTTATATGCAAAAATGGCAGTGATACTGGCATTGGAATGACCAAAGAAGAGCTGATTGATTGCCTCGGGACTATTGCTCAGAGTGGTACCTCTAAATTTTTGAATGCTCTCAAGGTGCAGTCTGTGTTCTCCAGTAATAGAATATACAGCACTCCTAATTTATACTGTTCTTGTTGTTCTGATTCTAAATTCATTTCTTTATGTGTATAGGAGAACAAAGATGTTGGTGCAGATAATGGTCTTATCGGTCAGTTTGGTGTTGGTTTCTACTCAGCTTTTCTTGTTTCAGAGAAGGCAAGAAGTTCCACATTTCTTACTTTTTCACAAGAGAAGGAAATTATATGCTTAAAGAGAATTATTACAAATTGGTTTACAGGTTGTGGTGTCAACTAAGAGTCCAAAATCAGATAAGCAATACGTATGGGAAGCTGTAGCTGACAGTAGCTCTTATGTCATTAAAGAAGAGACTGATCCTGAGAAAATGCTAAAACGTGGAACTCAGATTACCCTCTTCTTAAGGGTATGCTGGTTGTAGTTTTTTGTCAATTTATTACTCTCTTTTTCTTGAAAGGGTTCTTATTTTGAGCCTACTTCAACAGCCTGATGATAAGTTTGAGTTTGCGGAACCCACAAGAATCCAAGAATTGGTGAAGAACTACTCTCAGTTTGTATCCTTCCCTATATACACATGGCAGGAGAAATCAAGAACAGTGGAGGTTGGTTTTTTCGTGGATTCTGAACAGCTTTATACTAGACAATGCTTTCGCTGAAGCTTTGGCCAAGCCAAACATACCTTGAAACGTTTACCACTTTCATTTATGAATCTTATTAATTCCTCCTCACCATTTTGTTGATGACAGGTTGAAGAGGAGGAATCACCGAAAGAAGGTGAAGAGGCAAAAGCAGAGGTATAGGCTGATAATTGGTTGTCTTTGCATTTAGTTTTTGGTATTATGGATGGGGTCTAGCATTTTTCTACCTGTTGGAAGGGTGAAACGAAGAAGAAAAAGAAAACCGTCACTGAGAAGTACTGGGACTGGGAATTGGCCAACGAAACAAAGCCTATATGGGTAAGACTAAGTTTTAATCAGTATCTGACAAAAGAAATGAAAATACAACTTTTCTTTTTCTGTGTATCCCCCCCCCCCTAAGGTTGGAGGGAGCGGGGGTAGTTACTTGAGAAATCCCATTAATGAGCATTTCTTGGGTACTTTAAATTTAGCAATATAAATTTACTTGGCCAAGCGGAGAGCTGACTAATTTTTCTTTGCTTGCTGTTCTGAAGATGCGAAACCCGAAAGAAGTTGAGAAAGAAGAATACAATGAATTTTATAAGAAGACCTTCAATGAGTTCTTGGATCCTCTTGCATACACTCATTTCACCACAGAAGTGAGTACTTCTAGAATTTGCTTTCAATGCCTTTGGGGATTAATCATTTCACTTTGGAAATGATTTATTGACTCTATTTGTGGCTTAAACAGGGTGAGGTTGAATTTAGGAGCGTTCTTTACATTCCAGGAATGGCGCCTCTTAACAATGAGGACATTGTGAATCCCAAGACAAAGAACATTCGCTTGTATGTCAAACGGGTGTTCATCTCTGATGACTTCGATGGCGAGCTGGTATGTGATCAGACTCAGAAAGGCTTTGAGATTATAGAAAGTAGTTTGATGTAGTATCCCGGTGGTTAGTAGTACAGCATCAAATATTCTTATTTCAATTGTTTTCCCCCCTGGTCTGTTATGAAGTATTGATGCAAGAGTTGCTAAGTTCATTCTAAATTGCAGTTTCCTCGGTACTTGAGCTTTGTGAAGGGTGTTGTGGACTCGAATGATCTTCCTCTCAATGTTTCTCGTGAAATTCTTCAAGAGAGTAGAATTGTAAGTGATGCCTAGAATTTAAGGCACCCTTCTGCATATTTTATTTCTGCAAGTGAGTCTCTCCTTTTGATTTCCATGTATTTGATTTGTTATTTGCAGGTAAGAATTATGAGGAAAAGACTTGTTAGGAAGACGTTTGATATGATTCAAGAGATTGCTGAAAAGGATGACAAGGAGGTGAGAAGGATCTTCATTTGCTCTCTGTGTGTGCGCGCTTTGTGAGACACGCTCAATTATTGATCTATTGCAGGATTACAAGAAATTCTGGGAGAACTTTGGGAAGCTTATCAAACTAGGTTGTATTGAGGACTCTGGAAATCACAAACGCCTTGCTCCTCTATTGCGTTTCTACTCCTCGAAAAGTGAGGAGGATTTGATCAGTTTGGATCAGTATGTAGAGAACATGGGTGAGAACCAAAAGGCCATCTATTACTTGGCCACTGACAGCCTGAAGAGTGCCAAAACTGCTCCGTTTTTAGAAAAGCTGGTCCAAAAAGATATTGAGGTTAGCACACAATTAGGTTTTCTTGGCGACAAAGTTTAGTACTTGATTCTTGTTTACTGACATTTTCCTCTCTCTAGGTTCTCTACCTCGTGGAGCCAATTGACGAGGTTGCTATTCAGAACTTGCAAACCTACAAAGAGAAGAAGTTTGTCGATATTAGCAAGGAAGATCTTGAATTGGGTTAGTTTGTGAAAACTCTACCAACAGATAGTTGTAAGCTTAGATTTTATACTTGGAAACTTCTTTTGGTGATATAGTTTCTGAGGTTATCTTGTATTTATTACAGGTGATGAGGATGAGGTGAAAGAGAGAGAAAACAAGCAGGAGTACAATGTGCTGTGTGATTGGATAAAGCAGCAATTGGGAGATAAAGTAGCGAAAGTCCAGGTCTCTAAGCGGCTCAGCTCTTCACCTTGTGTTCTTGTTTCTGGGAAGTTTGGATGGTCAGCAAACATGGAAAGGTACAGTTATATTTCTTTTCTGGTTTATTTTTAATTCACATGGTGAACTAGTAATGACTCTTGATTATTGATTCAAGTATATAGTCGATCATATCTCATAAATAAACCCTACCATTTTCTGATATTTGTCCATATTTCGTATCATAGGCTGATGAAAGCACAGACTCTTGGTGATACATCTAGCTTGGAGTTCATGAGGGGAAGAAGAATATTGGAAATCAATCCAGATCATCCTATCATCAAGGACTTGAATGTGAGAGGATTACGTTTTCTTAAAAAATTTTGAGATTGAGCTTTTTAGCTGAAGAGAAACCTTAATCTATTGAAGCTTATCCACACATTTTGTGCCCATTCTTGTCATACTAATAAAGAATACTTTGCAGGCTGCGTGCAAGAACGAACCCGATAGTGCTGAAGCTAAAAGAGCTGTCGACTTGTTGTACGACACAGCCTTGATCTCCAGTGGATATACTGTAAGCCCATTCTGACTCTCTAAATTTAAACTCTTCGGTTAACTGCAAGATGAGTAAAACAGCTCACTGTCTCTTCTGTTTCTGGAAACAATCCAGCCTGATAGTCCAGCTGAATTGGGTGGTAAGATTTACGAGATGATGGCGATCGCCCTCGGTGGAAGATGGGGGAGATCGGATTCCGAGAACGCTGAATCCAAGGATGCTGAAGAAACTGCGGTGGAATCTACGAGTGAAGAAGCGGAGGTGATCGAGCCCTCGGAAGTCAGAGCTGAAAGTGATCCATGGAAGGACTAGTGTCTCTTTTTCTTTTTTTGTTGTTTTTTCTTTGGTAGAGAATAATATATTTGAGGGTGTGAGGCAATGATTATAGGCAGATGGAGCTGGGAAAATGATTAAAACTGTGAAATACAAAGTGGCCTTTGCTCAACTAATTTTGGTGGGCTTAATTAGGTAATTGATAGGGAACGAAGTAATTCATTATTATGGAACTGTATTTTTGTCTTGTGCAGTTCTATTGGGATGAGTTTGAGTAAATTGCTTATTTTCCCTACTTTCGAGAAGATTTTGCTTGTGCGACATTTTTTTTTTTGTCGGGGGGGGGCAGCTTAAATATTGGTGACAGAATTTCAATGTTAATATATTCAAACTACCGTTGCTCTCAAGTTCTTGATGATTAACAATGTGAGTATTGGTGACAGAATTTCAATGTTAATATATTCAAACTACCATTGCTCTCAAGTTCTTGATGATTAACAATGTGAGTCAAACTTAAAAAAACGCTATTTATGCGTAACATACAAACAAAATTATTTTAAAAAGCAGAAACAGAGACCCAGCAGTAAGTTACATAAGCGATATAAAAAATTGTCTAAAAGACGCAACTGGGACACTCATAACACCACATTAGCACGTTCATTCGCTCTTAATCCTGAGTTGGTAAGTGAGCAGTGGATGGTTAAACTTCACATGATGGCATATGAATCAAAAGAAAACACACACCAAACATTTTCTTGCTCGTCACGCTCTTTGCGCAGATCACATGTATTCTTTCTCCTCAGAAGATTAAGAAGCTCCCAATGTGTTACCAACAAGATCAGTCTCTTTTCCCACTCTATAAATACTCCGATTTACGAGACCTGAACCGGAACTGGTTGGACCGGTGAACGGACTGCTAAAATAGTCGATCAGAGACTTGCGAAATTCTGAGGATAAATATTGTTGTTATACATAAGAATTTTAACCCAGACAAAAAAGAGAAAAAAAAAAATCTCTCCAGTATACCAGAAGAATACCGGCCAAAAATTAAGTCACAAAAGGTATAGCACGTCAGCGGCGACTCCGCCATGTCTTCGAAGTCGTCAATTCAATAGAAAGATGTTAATGAAACCTGCAGCATTACATAAAAACCCAAAATCATGTGATGCAAACGAAATTCAGTTAGAAGTTCATTGGATACTGAAAAAAACTTAGATCTACTCACCAGGGTATCCAAATCAATTTCACCAACCTCTCTGTATGCACATTGGAAACCAAAATCACTGTCAAAAAGGAATAATGCGATTCAAGATCACGGTGCATCACTCTTCCTTTGGAGGAGAGAAGAGGCATCACTATACACAGCCACTGCATTACAAAACACGGCAAGGACAATCATGACAACAGATAAAACTCGATCCCACTTGGTAGCAATTCCATGGCGATCCCTGGAAAAAAATAATAAGTCGATCGAAAGTTAATATACTTTACCCAAATCAAAGATAGAACCTAGAGATAGTAACTTCTCATATTTGCCTCTCGTGCAGAATAGTAATACATTTGCTAAATTCACCTGAGTGTAATGGCCGCGGGGAAAATAAACGCGATGCAAGCGGCGGCAGTCGCACCAGTAAACTGAAAGGCATCCCAAATGCTTGGTATGAAATTAGCAGCCAAGAAAATAATTGAGAGGAGGGCGGCTGTAATAACGGCGAATCTCTGATTGTCGATATATAAAGGCCGGGCCGAGGGAAAGAGGAGGCCGTCCAAGTTAAGCCTTAGAGCATGGAAGATTATAGGGAAGACGAGCATGAGGTGGATGGCATAGCTCACTCTGACGATATCGTCGAAAAGAGAGCTGTATGGGATGCCGAGATTGGAATCAAAGTTGGCGAGGACGTCGTCAAGGGTGGATTCGCCGAAAAGGAGGAAGCCGAAGAAGCTTGTGGTTATGTACACGGTTGAACAGAGAAGTAGAGATGTGCGCACAACGGGTCTTATCTGCGAGGAGTCTTCGAGCTCATTATCTATAGTGTGAACTGCCAAAAAAAAAAAAAAAAAAAAAAAAAACAATGCTATCTTAGGCTTGTACAATGTCTGAAAAGGGGATTCAGGATTCTGGATGTCCTAGGTTATCCTATAATAACCCGATTTGACCAGAATAACATTATAAATCTTTCTCCATCGCACTGTGCAGAATAAAGGGGATAAAATTGAAGTTAGCCTTTGCCATAGGTGCTATGGTCAAACATCACAAATACACGGGCAGAGAATGAAATCTAAGATCAAACTTATCTTATGATGTTTGAAGGAAAAGTGCAAACAGCAAATTCTATTTCTCTAAAATTTCTCCAAACTTTTGCAACAAAGATAAATAAATTGGGATTCAAGCTTCCATACCATTATAATGGCAAATATATGCAGTAACGAGAATAGGAACTGCTGTGAAAAGCTTCCACACGGAGGCCAAATCAGGTAGGTCAGGAAACAATCTAGGCATAGAAATGCTTCCACTAAGCAACTTCACAATTGCAACTCCTGCTGTAATTGCAACAAAAACCACAGCAAGCGCAACCGAGACGGCAGATGTGTATTTCAATGAATCTGCAAAAGAACATATACCGCACGTACTTCATCAGCTTGACAAAGAAGAATAACACAAAATACACAAGCAAACGAGGGGATTGTGTAACTCCGCATCTTAGACCAGTAATGCATACCTACATGCTTGAAGCATGACAAGGGAGTGAATACTATAACAGTAGTGAGTAGAAGAACAAAAGAGCGATGATTCCACAACCGCTCTCCAAACCATCCTTCTAGGACGCCAAAATGGTGAACACCACCAGTAGACGTTCCAGAGAGTACATCGCCTTGTGAGAAAGAAACAATTTGAACATGAGTCACCCTAGAGTACATTAGTATCGCATGGGCAAAGAATATCAAGAAGAAATTATCTCTGATAATTATTTATGAAGCGAGGAATATCTATTGTGCCTTTCACTGCACAATAGAGCTCGAAAATAACTACTAAAGGAACAACAATCAGGCATTTCTTGAAAAAACACGATAAAGTACACAGCAGATCAACCGAACAACAGCAAATGCATATGAACATTCAACTAAAATAGATATATAATAAGCTCAAAAAACAGAAGATAAATCCTAATAATAACTGAAGAAGAAATTCGGGTTGTTGGCATGATTGGGGTGCAACGAGACATCTAATAGCATCTCGTATATAGATATCTTCCTTAACTATATACTACAAATAATTTTACAGTGTACTCATGTCACAACAAATATACCTAACAGATTAAAAAACAATAGCTTATAAATCATAAAGGGCACATGAGAAAGCTCATTAGATAAATCATACCAATGATAATCATATAAACAGTCATCACACCAACGTTATTGACGATCACGCAAACTTGAAGCAATGTCTGCCCGATCTTTCCAAATGCATCACACATTACTTCGCCATATGAAGTTGCTTTCCCGACCCGGCTGGATCTAATTAGCATCTCGATTGAAGCCTGCGTGAGGAAAGCACCAAATATAATCATAAGAAGCCCCGGAATTATCCCTAAAACCTTCATGGTGGCCGGTAGTGCCATAATCCCAGCTCCGACAATGGTGGTCGAGAGGTTGAATACGGCCCCAGCAATCGAAGCTCCGTTAAACTCGTTAACTTCCTCGTCTTTATCCTGTTTAGTAGGTAGCAATGGAGAATTATCATCTAGAACTGGTTTGTTCTTTCGATTTCCCCTCTTCTCCACCGGATTAAAGCTCCCAGTAGTCATGTTTATATACTCCAATTAAAACAGTTTTGAAGGGGGAAAGAAAAAGAGAATCTTGCTGAAACTTTTCAATTAAACAAGATCTTACAATGACTCTGATTCTCTAGACCAACAAAATCAGGAAACCAGAAAAGAATAAAAAATAAAAATAAACTAGAAATGAAAAAATGGAAGGGAACCAATATCAGATTTTTTTTCAGCTTAATAGCTCATCAATGACCTAAACCCAAATCTAAAGATAGTATACCTTAGAAACCCTAAAGAAAACTGGAAATTGAAATCATAATGAACCAAAAAGCAATTTAATAGATCCCTTTGAACAAACGCACCTACCAAAACTCAAAAGGAAAAATTTCTACGTTACGCGAACGAATCACAAATTGAGGGCCAAAAAAACAATCTTTTGACAGAGATTGGCCACAGAACCTAACACAAAGAATTAAAGAAGGGAAATTGATGGTTCTCCTTCTACTTTTCCCAAAAATATTTCCTTTTCGTACCGTTTAAGACTATCAACCGATACAATATGCGAATCGACTCGGAAAAAATAAAAAATAAAAAAAGAAAGGGACCAAAGCTTATCCTATCGCTCTCAATTAGGAAGTAGTGATGAGATCGATTAGGGTTTGCTGGGGAATTTGGATCGTAGGAGAGGAGAAGAGAAAGGGGGATTATTTTTTATTTTTTATTTTTTTTCCCCCTCTCCTCCCCTCGTCTCCTCTCCTCCGAGGTGGCGGAGTTGGAAAAAGAAGGGCCTGCAATTAAAAATAGAGAAAATTGTCTATAAATAGTGAAATTTATCAAACATATTTATCCAAATGTTTAAAATTTGTAAATTTTATTAGTTGAATTTTTAAATAATTATTTTGTTATCTTATTGTCTCTATTTTTTTAATCAACATTCTTCATGAATCATGTCATCCTATGAAAAAAAACATACGTCACAAATTCTAAATTCTTGAAGAAATTGGAAAAGATAATTTTTAAGAGCGATACGTAATATTTTAAATTTGAAAAAAAATATTCATAAATTAAAATTTTAAAGGGGCAAATTTATAGTGTCTAAACTTTGCAATTTTTTTAAAATATTTTTTTTAACAATGGTTATCTATTTCTATTCATTATCATTAATTGGCTACTTATCTTTAATTATTTAGGAATATTAAAAAATAAAAATAATTATCAAAATACATACAATCAAGTTTAGTGTGCTGGACGAAACGATAAATTCAAACAAAATTATTATAATTTTCATAATTTTCCAACATTTTATAAGTTTTTTTTTTACCCAAAAAAAAAAGAAAAAAAAAAAAGAAACTCCAACGGTCGAAGACAGCTTGGCGGGACAAGCGTTCGCCTATAAATACACACACCTCTCCTCGACTCACCACCTTCACCGATTCTCTCCTACGAACGACGCCATTGTATTTAGGGTTAGGGTTAGGGTTTTGCGGGGGTGGTAGGGGCGATGTCGCAGAACGAAGAGCCGATGCCCAATCTCGATCAATGCGGTACCTTAGGTCTAAAAATTACCGTTCCGGATCAATCCCTTCTTCTTCGAGCGAACCAAATCGGTAAAAATTGGACCGCTCATCATTTTCTTGAGCCTTTATTTCTCATACATTATCAACTCCTCCCCTCTCTCTTGGTTTTAATTGGTTTTGGATTGGTTAAGCAATCGCGTCGGAGCTTCGGCGGCCATGGCGGCGCCACGAATTGCTTGGATTCCGATGCGATTGTAGCGTCCGACCCCCCATGTCCGAAGATTCACCATGAGGTGATTTCGCGGCTTTGCTGTGTTCTTGATAACTCGATGGGTTTCCAAGGTTTAATTTTGTATTTGCTCCCTATTGAGTTAAAAAAAAATTAGCTTCTTTTTGGTTGTTCTCTGTTTCTCTTTGTAGTTCTATGAAGATACGTAGAAACATGAAACATTTCTTGTTCAAAAAGAATTACAGAAAAAGTATGATCAATTCGAGTCATATGACTTTTCAACTACTGAGACCAATTCGTCTCCTTTCACATCACTCATACCTTCCTCTATTTGCGGCTCATGTTATTTTCAAAGCTTTTATTCTTCTTGTTTCTGTTCATTTGGACCCTAACCTTCGCTTTCAATCCCCTTATTACATTTGTATTTATCTTAGATTAAGGACCTATTTTATCCAACAAAATAACACTTAAAAAAATATTCTTTTGAAAAAGTACTGTTTTGAATTTGTTTGATTTAATTCTCAAAGCTCATGTTTTGGATCTCAAAATTTTGATCTTTTTTATTTCTATCGCAACAGAAATACCGAACTTTCCTGTTGTTCGAAATACGAGTAAATACGAAGCCAAACGGGGATTAAAGTGCATGGAAAGGGTGGTAATAAGAAATGTTTTACCAGAATTTTCCATTTTTCATAAATACATTACTTATTTCTTTGTTAAATCTTTTCTCTCTTGCCATTTGGACGTCCACAACGTTAAGTTGATGTCACCTCTGACTCTTTCTCCCCATATCTTCCTTGGTATGTTTGTAGAATTAATAAAAAAGTAACAAGGCTTTTGGACGCATATGCTCTCTGACTTTTCTTCCTGATGGATTAGTAAACAAATAATTCGTTCTCAATCAAGCAAGTTTATATAAACCATGTTTTGAGACTTCAACCTGTTACAAAATTGGGAAGTTAAAAGCTTAATCTTGTTCTTTTGAGTTTAATTTGCTCTCATCTCAATCCTTGAGTAAGAAAAAGATGGGATCATACTCGGTGGAGGAGTTTGTTGGGGATGGAACCCTAAAAGGGCTCATTCCTAAGCTTGTTGAGGAGGGTTGGGATGATGTGCCCACGCTTAAGATGATGAATTTTCAAGATATGGATCATATGAAGTTTACACAGCACCAGAAGGTAAAAGATTATCATTGTCAATTTTAGTTTATCTGGCAATTCTAGGAATTCAAGAAAATTTGGATATCTTTTTTTTTTTTTGGTTGAAATTGAATTTTGGACTGAATCATTGGTGGATTGAGTTTTTATTGTTGCTTTGTTGGTTCACCCTTAGTTATGCGGAAGCTCCATGGGAATTAGAATGGATCTTTTTGAGAAACTCAATCATCTGATTTACTATTATTATTCTATACATGTAAATTAAGGAAATCGTTATTAATCACGGACTAATAAGCTTTCATAGAAAGGAATAAAGGAAAAGTGATATCCATTGAAATAAGTGATTTATTTTAGCATTCTCTTTCCCTTGGGGTTTCTTTTGTTTGCTGGAGTTAGGACCTGCTTGATCCTTTTTTACCTGTAGAAATATTGTGCGAGTAAAGCTGCCTAAAGAAGCCATAATAACCTTTACATTCATATCCCTCCTAGTAGCTTTTTGCGGCAATCAGAAACAGAAAATTTATATGACAGCTTCTACTTTTGGGTTCAAATTGTTACTGATTTTCGAATTGAAGAAGGCTTTCCAATTTCAAGAATGAAGCATCAATTCTCTTTTAAGTCACTTTGTATGACTTTCTTGTATATTTCATTTTTGTTTATGATTTCTGCCAAATTTAATTGATATTTGTCCCAAGATGTTATCTATTTTATGGCATAAATGATGAAACTTCATAATTCTCTATAGGACGCGCTTGAACTCAGGTCATACCTCCATGACCGTTCCTTGATGGAGTATGCCGACAGGCTTGAAGTCTCTAGGATGTCTCTGGCCGAGCTGCTCACTCTAAGCACTTCGACTCTCGCTACACAATTCGACATGAAGAGGGGCCACGTTGCTCGTTTCATTGATAGAACAATCACCTGTCATGTACCAATACCACCTTCACATTCTTTCCCAGCAAGGGAAAGAACATTATCTTCCATCAGTAGAAGCACACAGGATAATGAGGCTTCTAGAGATTTAAGGAGGAAGCAAAGTGCAATATCTTCCGCAAAGCAAAGCTCAAAGCAAGAAGAGTCAACAGACAAATCTAGGAGTGATGTAATTAGGAAAGAAGGGTACGTCTTTAAGGGAATTGTTGCTTCCGAACCTGCTGACCCAAGGTTATGCGGTTGTGTCCAGCCACCTCCTGTGGTGGATAGTGTAGCTCCTTATTCTACGATAGAGAACATATCGGTTCAGAAGCTTACTCCTGAGTATAAAGTCGGTATGCACCGCTTGGTGGAAGCAAAAGCCCCACCTATGAGAGCTTCGGAATTATGGCGTGATCAGCCGGTTGTTCTTCTCTGCATTCGTCGCCCTGGGTAATTCTAATTAGAATTCTTGCTTGGCAACTTAATTGGGTTGTGCAAATCTGGTTCCTGAATTTGACTCTTTTCAACTGTGCCCGCAAAGTAAACAATTTATTCCATGATTTTTTCTCACATAATAAGTAAGCATTTTCGTTAATCTACAGGTTGATAGAGGTCATGTGTTTTATCAAAAAAGAAAGAAAGAAAGAAAAGGAAACAAAGGGAAAGAGAAGTCATATGAGCACTGGCAATAGAGTTTGCTTTGTTAAAATTGAAACTGTGTAGATGAGATAGAAATCAGCGATATTACTTCAAAAAAAAAAATAAAAACAGCATTATACTTCAGGGGCTATATGTTCAATATTGAAATTCTTGAACAAAATTGAGATTGAAGTTAAATTAAAGTGACTAAATTGTTATAATTGAAACACTCAGAGGTAATTGAAATCACTGTCAAACTTTTGGGACTTGATTTGCAGCACAGTTATCATCTTATAGAAGTTGCTTGTTAAACGTGGTTCACCTTTAAATTTCTATATTGATTTTCTTGTTCCATTATAGGTGCATTATGTGCCGAGCTGAAGCTCATCAGCTTTATGCAAGGAAACCTGTATTTGATGCACTGGGGTTTCAGTTGATTGCTGTTCTGCATGAACAAATAGAACAAGAGGTGATCCCTGATTCTTCAAATTTGGTTTTTTTCGTTTACCCATTACATTAAGCTAAATAACGGTGTTAACTATTACAGGTTAGAGATTTTTGGCCTCGATATTGGGGTGGGGTTGTTGTTCTTGATCAAGGGAAGGATTTCTTTAAAGCATTAGGAGGTGGAGACCTGTTAAAAGACAAGTTTCTAACTGGTTTTGTTTTTAATCCTCGTGCAATTGCCAATTACAAGCGCGCCAAGTCTACTGGATTAGATCAAAACTTCAGAGGAGAAGGTGAGATTAAAGGTGGTCTTTTCATTGTTGGCCGTGGAAAAACTGGTATCGCTTATCAGTTTATTGAGAGGAACTTCGGAGATTGGGCTCCTATTGGTGAAGTCATAGACATTTGCAGCCAATTTCAGGCAAGTCTTCATAATTGAAAGGTTAAATTAAATTGTGTTGGTACATCTTCTCTTATAAAGCGTGCCCTAGAGCTAGCTATTTCAGCTATGATAAGCATGCCTTGCTGCATTCAGTTTTTTATGATTTCGTTATCTCTCTTTCTTGCCCATCCTCCTGTTTTCCCCTTGCTGATATAACAGATATTTTCCTCATCAGTTTGATTGTGTTTATTCATGTGATTTTGCTCGTGCAGAATGAATGGTCAGCCCAAGAGGAGTCGGTATAGAGAGGTTCAGGTTGAATGTTTCTATGTAATGCTCTGTGTGCTATATGAATTCTCTGGCTCAAAGTCACTGAAGATCTACATGCGTTTCCAATTGTTGAATTAAATTTTCCTATAATTACATGTGATACCACATGAATCTTGAGAAGTTGATTGTTTAGGAAGTAATGTATTTTCTTTGCTCATGCCTGTTGTTATCTGTGAATAAATTGAAATGTCTCTCAATCAAATGATAAATTGTATGAATTTGAAAACAGGATTCCTTAGGACCTAGTTCACCATTGAGACCATAGAGTGTTACAACATGATCCATCTAGTTCTTGGCATCTTTTGAAACTCTTTTGCTCGTCCGAGAGGTTGTTTATCAACTACATTTTGTCAGATGCAGTACTAGCACAAAGAATAGTCACTGATTTACTGTGCTTATTATATTAAGTAGCCGACTAAGATTTTCCATAATATCCTTGAAGTGATTAATTTTGCATTACTCGAGGTTCATTTTATGCAATGTAATATTTCTTGCATAAAACATCTATTTGTTGTCCTCATCAGACAAGAAAACAGAGAGCATTTTAAATTTGCTTTTGAGGTGCCAAACTGTCTTATTCTTTGACTTATATAATGGCCTTTTCTATAGGTAGAATTTACCAGGTCACAGAACTTTATACATGCATGCAGATACTTCATTTATTTCAGTGCTGTACTTCACATAGAAAAATGCACTTAATTACTGTTCATTAAAATACAGCTCAGGTCCTTTTAGCTGCATGTAACTTACTGTTCTTTGTTCCACAAATTAAAATACTATTTTTGTTTTGATGTCATTCAAGCTGCTGCTCGAACCTTTTGTTTTTCTTTTCTTTTTTATTTTTGTTTAAAGGTTCATAATGCATACTAAGACAACTTTGGTACAAATGGCAGGATTCCTATTTCACATCCCAAGATTAAAAATTGTGATATGGGAGAATTTCTGCATTTCTAAGATACAACAAAGTGAATTATTAATCCAACATCAACACTATGAGATGGGTTGGCTTTGGATGTTATCATGGGCATAGCCTAAGGCATACACTATGTTTGAAAGCTTGCAAAACTGAAATTGTATCCTCTAAACCTCTCTGTAAAACCACCACAAGCATGTTGTTATCCTTTTCGCTTTGATTTCTACTAAAACAGCACAAGCCATGTTTCTATTTGACAATTACGAGAAGCATTTCTTTGAGCAATATTTGCATTTTAAAAAAAGTTCTTATTCATGCCATAGCTTACAGAATCTCCATTCTGCTATATTCCTACTTTGGTCTGCTAGCAATCACCGATTCCTTTCAGATCCAATCAGTAAGAAGTGGGCGAAAAGGAACTCCTCAGTTAACTCAATCCAACTTCATACATGTGCTTGGAGAACTCAATTCCTAAGATACTGATTTGTTAAGCGGATTGAATCATCTATAATGGCATCCTGTTATATACTGCTAATCATATATAAGATGTGATTAGTCAGAAGCATTCAAGACAGCAACTGCTTCCCCCATAAGTCTCTGTGTTGTCACCGAAGAAGGAAAATGAAGAAGGTAAAACAAAAGCAATTTTCAGATGTCATGAGAAGAGGAAATACTACATCAAATATAAGGGTGGAGGCCCTTTTTCATTAAAAGAATACAAAAAATGATATATGATATCTGCTTTTAATATCAACAGACATACAAAAAGATTTTATCCCGAAGAACATTTTCATACTAAAAACCAAAGCAGTCCAGGTTATACATCCATTTTATGAGAAATCCCTTTATAGTACTGAATAAAAAAAAGGCATGCAAGTGACTCTACAACTGTAATTCAAGAGAGGGGAAGAAAGAGAGAATTCATTCTCCCTTAATTCTCACCCTTTTTTTTTTTGGTGCATTAAAGTGCCTAATCAAAGAAATAAAGCAATTAAAGAATGCAACTTGGTCTTAGGAGGAAGCAGTCCTTAAGTTGCTATACAAGAAAGCAACAACAACCAACCTTTCGATATAAATGCGGATAGAGAAAACAGTGACTCTTCCATTATGAACCCTGCATCTTTGACTATGTATAAGCTTCACTGACTTCTTTGAAGAAAAACACATGCATACTGCGATAAGCTTACCATGCATCCATGTAGCGGTCACAGCTTGAGTTCCATATGAACAGGTGGGTGCGCTTTACTGCCATATATATAAATGTATGATCTTCAGGAACATGAACATGGATGCAACTTCATAAGGGAAATCCATCTCGAGGTTTACTGTTTAACTCTTGAGCGTTGAGAGGTGGATAACTCATTTGCATGACGTTTTGGAGCTCTTCATCCCATGTATTAGGCATCTGTTCAATGATTTCAAAACCAGAGGCTGTAATTTGTTAATGCTAATTATAAATGTGAATACTTGATGAATTTGAAAGAAACATAATGTGGTTATTTGTGGAGCATCAATTCTCGAAACAGAAAAATAAGAACATTTTCTGAACAAATTTTTTGGTAGTAGTTTTATTACAATACCACTATTTTGGATTGAATGATTAAGTATTTTTAGCTTGGAAAGATCTAAATAGTAAAATTGCCAACTTTAGTACCAGGATTCTGTCAAAGTGCATCTCATAATAGCACCTCGAATGATACATTAACACATCCTAAGATATAATCAACATATCTTGATTGTTGCTCATAATAACATGCGCAAGATTATGATTTTTTTTTTTTTGAGTAGATTATGATATACTTGTGCTGAAAAGACAGAGATAGAGAGCTGTAAAACCTGAGATGTAGGTTCTTTATATCCATTGATGGAAGTTGGTTGAGCATTCATAACTCTTCTAAGCACATCTGAAGGGTTTGCAATGCTTGGCATCCCAGCTTGAACCATGCCATGTTGAGATGGATGTAGATGAGGATGGATCATATCTGGTGAGAAGCCAATTGCCGATGAAGGACCACCGCGGGAGAAAAGCTGTTAAAAGAAAAAAGGAAAGAGAAAATTACCCAACTAAGTAAAATACGATCCGTTTGTCATCATGATTATCGACGTAACTAGAAATAAGAAAAAAGATTAGGTGAAGCTTGAGAATTTCCAAATTACAAGCATAAAAGCCCTCAGCGATACGTACTTCCTTAGAAAGTAGTCCTTCTATGTTGAAGTCTAGTCTTGGATTAACAGCAGCAAGCTTCATGGACAAAAACTGGAAACAGAAAAAAGGAAATAGAAACAGAAATTTCCTCTTAGAGAATTGTCCATATAAATAATCAGAGACTCTATCTGGAATTAGTTGCTTTACAAGAGTTTTCTTACCTCGACCTGTCGTTGTAGAGATTGAACATAGTTGATTATTTCGTCCAGCATAACTGCCTTTCCGGTAACCTGAACTCACAAGTTCAGAAAGGGAGTGAATGTATATTGATTAGAATTTACGGATCAGAAACCTAGAGGTAATTATGTAGAAAGACTAACTTTACTGCAACCAGGAACAAGGTCTTGCAGAAACTTCATCCTTTCACTAATTTTTTCCCTCCTCAACTGCATAAGAAAGCATCAAAACCATCAAAACCAAATCTCTTACTGCAAATAACTAGAGACGCAAAACCCTAGAGCTCCAAATGCTGAAACAAATTGAAAAGGAACCCTACCCTTTCTGCAAGGCTGTGGCTATTAGTTGCTTGGCCGCGGCGAGCTCTTACATGAATGTAATCTTCTTTGGGCAAATCAGAATTATCCTTGGCTTGTTTCCCAGAAGCCTTGCTAGTCCCCACAGTTGAGCTATTCTGTTCATTCTTTTGTTTATTGTCCATATTCTCCTTTGTGGTTTCAATTGGCACTTGTGGGGCTCCTTCAACTTGTTCCGTTTCCGCACCGCCCTTTAGTGAACAATAAATATTTCTTGATCTCCATGTTTGTGACATGTATAGCTTAAGAACAAGCAAAAAGCAACACACACAACTCTGAATATAGTTGAAGAAAATGTAATTATGGTTTACCTGATTGGACCTTTTCCTCTTCTTAGCATTAGGCCCTTTCGAAGAGCTATTATCTCGAGCTGCAGTGGCCAAATTAGGTGCCTCCTCTTCACCACCTCCACTAAATTCAGGCTCGGCCGATTCGCGCAAGCTGTTCGCATCATCTCTCCGTTCCCTCGGGCTCCTAATGCTTGATAAATGATCATTCACAGGCAAGGGGGCATTCTCGGAAGCTTCGTCGACACTCATTTCGCTCTTTTGACCCGAAAATTTCGACGGATTGGCGTAAGGGCTCAAAATTTCAGAAGCACCGAAAGGATTCACCATGCCGCTCAGATTGCCACTGCCGAAGCACGAGAACCTCGCGGCGCGCTCGATGAAACCGGTGTCGGCCGAGAAATGAGGAAGGATTGGGGGAGGAGGGATCTTCGGAAGCGACGGCAAGAAAGTCCCTCCTTTCGGGAAAAAACTCGAAGGGTTCAAGCCCATGGGGGGGTTTCCTACATGAGCATTGTTTTCGGACAAGCCCACCAAATTTTGCGAGGATGGGTGGTGGTTCCAGAGGCTTGGATTGAAGGAATCCACCATGGGATTTGATGGGCATGTAGCAGAGCCCATCTGAATCTCTTGACCAATTGCTCCTGATGAACTGTTGAATTGCTGCCAAGCTGTTGAGATGTCAGAAGCATGGTAGCTCATATGATCCTCATTTTTCTCCAACCCCAGCTTCTCCTTCTCATTCATATCCATCCTCTTTGCTGACACAACCCTAACCCTAATCTCAGCACCCTCAACAACACCCCACAAACTCAGAGATCAGTAAAGGTGGGGGGGGGGTGGGGGTTATCTTAGATTGAGAGAGATCAAATGAGGGGTGAAAAGGGTTTAACCAAAAGATGAGAGTGTTTGGTGTGGGGAATATTTAGTATTCCATTAAGAGGAAACAGATGGAATCAACAGGTCACTTCCCAGCAACACCACCAGGCAATAAGTTAGCTAAATAACAAGGCTTTTGCCCATTCCAGAGATCACTAGTTTTTCAGAATAAATTTACCACCTAATCTCTCTTTAAAAAAAAGAAAAAAAAGAAGGCAGAATGAGAAAAGCTATATAAATAGAAGAAACAGGATAGACTGCAGAAGCTGCTCTTTCACCAAAACTGCCTGATCAACCAAAGAGAGAATCCTTAATAGGCACAACCCAGCTGGCACAAGAAGCCAATGTCTAGACTCAGAAAAAAAAAAAAAAAAAAAAAAATCCCAAAAAGCAGCAAAAAGAAGAAGAAGAAGAAAAAAAATCTTTTTCTTACCCCCAGATGGAAACTAACTACAGCTGACAAATCCAAATTGATAGAAGATAATAATAATTAAACAGCACATTGGCCTCAGAGATCATTAGAGCAGAACCCAGTCTTTCACAGCTCCCTGTTTTTTTGCCTCTTAGAAGTTGGTGTTTAAGAGAGTTTGAGAGGTTGATGGAGTGCAAAGGGAAACAGCCACACTGAGGAAAAAAGTGGGGAAAAGAAAAGATACCCACTTCAGATTCCCTCTACTTTTAACACTCTGCCCTCCATGAAGCCTTTCCTTGCCATGTCCCAACCTCCAATGAGAGCAAGGCAGGAGATATACTGAGGTCCCCTTCTGTTTTTAGATAGAGATAGAGAGAGAGAGAGAGAGAGAGATAGAGGTGGTAAAGGTTGCTTGCATTTATACCCAAGCATACAAGAAAGAGAGAGATGAGAGATTATTTTCTGGGCTTGGTCCACCACAACATTCTGAAAACTGTCCCTATAGTTCAGTTATAGGAAACTCTCAAATCAAACTGTGAATGGGTAAATATGATTTATAATTTCTAAAATATATGTGTTTCAAAAAAAAAAAAGAAGAAGTAATACTGTGGATCATCCAGAATGTCCTCTTTTATTGTTGATTTGTTAATATATATGAATACGTAGTTTTGATTGAGCTAAAATTATTATCTGCAATACAACATAAGATGATTGATATATTAATAATTTATTAAAAAATCAAAAACATTCAAAAAATTGTGATAAAAATTATAGTTGAAATGGACAGTATAGGTATTAAGCAGAGAAGACGTTTTTTTTTTCTACATAAGACATAAATATTTATACTTTTAAAATTTTCTTTATTAAGATTTTTTTTTTTTTTATACATGCTGATAAACAGCATTATTTCACCTACCCTCGACATGAAAAAGGCTATTAAATCAAATCATTACATTCAAGAATTTAAGCATCTAGTTGAGCACATTAATCACCTAGACTACGGTGGCTTGGTGCCCTATAACACTTTTATTAGATGTCTAGAATTTTCAAGAACAGTTCCATGGTGGACCAGGTCCAGGTAATAAATAATTGAGAGAGAGAGAGCAATTGAATGATTAACCACCGCCACTGAACTTAGAAAAAGAGGAAAGGAAGACACTCCAAAGCTCTCCCACCACCACCCTTATTATTACTTTAATGCAAGGGAACTTATTTTAATGTGTCTCTTTAAGCTTTTCCTAACCATTCTTTAATTATGCTGTTTAACTTTGCCTTTAACATCATCTAACAAGCTTTGAGCTAGCATCCTGACATTGCCAACTTACCCCTCTTATTATTTTATCCATTTCTGCTCAAGGAGCATTGCTGGAAATAATAATACTTCATGATTATTTGACTGCAAATATATTACTATTATTATTATTATTATATATAGGGGAGCAAAATAATGCACAGGTGTTAACTATCTTCTTAATGAATTTACCATGTATAAAGAAGCAAATTAATACTATTTTGGTCAACATTGGTAAACATAATTTTGATGCCTTGCTTGGGAGAAATAGGAGTTGGTGACATTAGGTGAATAGTGATTCTTTTTAAATTTAATCAAATCAAATTTATTTCATGAGTCAAATTCAAATGAATAACAGTTTGGTGGGCTTGTATCAAGTTAGAGGTACTAGATCATGTAGTAATTAATTTCCCAGGAGTAAATATATTTAATTCTTGCAAATGAGTCAAAGGAATCTAAAGATGATTTTTTTTTTTTTTTTAACTTTACTGTTGTACAATGGTTTGCCACCCTACTAAGAACTAAACCTTGTCGGGTGACCGGTGTGAATGAGTTGTACCAACCGCTACAAGTTTTTTTTTTTTTTTTACTGTTTAATAACACGCATACGATTTATCTTTTTTTATCTTACATTTTTTAGCTTGATCAACAAGCTCGAGCTCGACTTGTTTATCAAATAAACCAATTGCATCAACCTTTGTTTAATAAAATCTCAAGCCAAATATGAGCAATTCGTCAGCGCTTACTATTTGACATTTTTCGTTTTAGTCTAACTATAGTTTTTACAGAAATACTATTTGATTAAAACGGTCGACAAAAATAAATGTAACTTACTTTTTATTTATCGACTCTTTGAATGAATGAACTTTTTTTTTTTTTCCTACAGTGGGATGACTCAATCTCAAATTGTACCTTCTGAAGTAGAACAGTAAAACATAATCCATTAATATTTCATTTGGATCTAGATGAACGTACTGTTTTTGGTCATCTAAAGATCCAATCCAGTTCACATTCATTAACATGTCCAAAGAAAAATAACATGAACCAAAGATCATATGTAGGCATCAAATTTATTGATATTTCAACTGGGAATGGAGGGTTTAATCCTCCCATCTTAACGTGCAAATGACTCTCCCACCTCCAAAATGCCTTAACATTCCTAGGATTTTTCCAAATAATTAAGTCAATGATTACCATGATTCATATCTCTCATACACAAAACTTTCCATATTTGGCATACCCTATACAAATAGAGCAGGACCCCATCTTTAATTAGTTAGTAGCAATTAAATCTAACACAAACTTAGCTCACGTACGTTAACACATCTAATTTGTTAGATTGAGAAATTATTAATTTTTCTAAACCCAGCTTCTAAATTATTCATATAGTGTGCGTTTCATGCTTTTTATGTGTCGGGGTATCTGCGTGGATGCTTCAATACACATTTGTGGACCACTCACGTATATACGTACGTGTATAAAATTACGCCTTTGATATGGATCATACGTGTGCCAAGTACTTTGTACATTAATTAATGTATATACTATACATGTAATTAAACAAAAGGAAGTGTATATATTTGCTTTTGCCAAATAAGATATTTGGCACCCCGTATTCTTCACTTTTAAAAACTTTGTATTTCTAGCAATATTTCTATTATTATATATGTGTTTTTTTTTTTATTTTACTAATCGATTTGCAATATCGTAAAATTACCGTAAAATTAGAGATATGTAAAGATTACAAACATAAAGTTTTTGTGCGTGTGCGTGTGCGTGCGCGTGCGCGCTAACAGGTAATTTGTACAGAGACTAATGAGTTCGAGTCTACAAAACATATCATTTAGTTGCAAAGACTAGATAAATATATATCAAAAACACAATAGGAGAAAATAAGATAATAATTTACTTGCCTTGGTAATCAAACCAATTGAAACTTTCTCTAATAAAATCATGTCACAACCTCCATAGGGTCTTTGCTAATATAATGTTACCATGCTAGGATAACTTTGAGCCTACCACTTGAGATGCTTTTGTTATATGGCATTGGGAATTGTGCTTTGCTTAGTCGACCTAACTTTAGAATAATGGAACCCCCGTTGCATGTACTTTTACTTTATTATTATTAATTAACCCCAAAACTTAATTTAAGTGTAAGAATGCAATATTACTCCCTCTACTCTCTCCTCATAGCAATTCCATCCCTTTACTTTAAATTTAAGTTTCTTAATCCGCTAACATAAAATAAAAAACTTTAATTTTTTAAAAAATTTCAAATAGTTTGAACAAAGATTATATTGCAGATAAATAAAAGTTCAGATGCTAAAATATATAAGTAAAAAGTACAGCGACTAAGTTGACTATATGAATAGTATAGGGACCGATAATATGTGCATATATATTTTTACCTTTATTATTAATTAAACTACTATGAGCCTTAAGCTCCAAGACATGTAGCTGTAAAACCTTAGAGGGGAAATGATTTGGGATGATTAGGTGTGAAACACAAGTTATTTCTCTCTTTACCTTTTCTCACTGTACAAGTTACAACAAGCCCCTCATCCTCTTTTCTTTCTCTTTACCTTTCCTTTAATTTACCTTACCCACCTTTTCTTAAAGGAGTCCCCTGCTACAGTATAAAAACAATGGACAAAAAGATCCCTCTACTATGTGAATTTAAAGAAGAGGACTTGGAAAGATGGAATGGGTAAGAGATTATTCCTTGCCAATCTTTTGTATGAAGTCCCCTGAGCTATTGGCCATTTTGAACCATGCCCCTGAACTTTGATTTTGTTGAATATAAATACTACAGCATCTTTCTCTCCGCTATCTTAAACTCTTTGAAAAAAATGATTATTTTGTGAAATTTAGCATGATATCAAATTAAGAGATTCTGAGTTCGAGTTTCGTCAGGCTCCTAATGTAATTTAATTTTCTCTCATTTAATTTAAGTCCAGACGTGAGGCGGAGTGTCGAATTTAAAAAACCATTCTCTACTAGCATATAATTTAACAGATTTTCTTCTTTCTGTCGGCGGTTTTTTAATTTTTTTCGGTTTTTTTTCCCATTTTGCTAAGCTTCATTGTGCTATTAGCCGTTCATCATTAATTATCAACAAAATTCAAATTTCCTTCACCCACCAAAAAGTAGTTTAATACTAAATTTTCTAATTCAATTAACTTAAATAGTAAGTGGACTTTAGGTGGGGCACTTAATTACCACAACATAATGTGGCCAATTAAAGATGCATGTAGGAGTAAACAAATGAGCAAGTGTATTTGCGATTAGTTGGCATGGCTCTGCTTTTGGGAAAAGCTAAAAAAAAAACTAAAACAACCAAATCCATCTTAAAGCACAAGACAAAGCTACTTCTGCTGAAGGATTCGACGAGAATCTCTTAAGCCATATATATATATATATATATGTATATGTACGTGTATATATATACGTGTATGATACAATGAGATATAATGAGACTTAATTTTCCCAAGTATTTTACTAAGAGAGTTTGTGTCGGTGAGATGGTCTCCTCTAATTAATATACAGTACCATGCATCCCACGTTTGTTGACTAGAAAATTAACTCAAATGTACACCTACACAGTGCTCAAATGCCCTTTTAAGTGATTATTACTCCCGGTCCATTTAGTAAAAAATAAAAACAAAAAAAAAAGCATTTATAAACTAGGCCTAAAATTAAAAGATTAAGTGAACCCAGATCATATGATCAGGTGTGGACCCAGAAGTGTGGCGCTTAAACAATGCTTCGAGTGACATACATTTATTTATGCATTAGTTGAGACACGGCCTATAAAATGAGCCCCAGAGGAATTGTGCAATATATTTCGATACATACATATATATAGTTTGTATGTTTTATTTTTGGAAACAAGTCTAGGTTAGGCGTTCCTCGGATGGGTTATCATCATTAATCATAATCACCAGCAAGGCATGTGCATTTTTTAAGCTTGATTATACGCACTTGGCGTACGCTGATGGTCTTATTTTACTAAATAAGAGTGTTAATTAACTAAATTGCAAGTTGCTAAGCACCTTGGGGGGATATAAATTGTTTAGTAGTTGTATTAGTTAAATACTTGTCCCAAGGGTACACTATGACTAGTTACGCAACCCGAGTTTTTAATAAGGCCCATTAATGATTGGCATTGAGCTAAGAAATGGTACTGCTTCACTGTTCTAGACTATTTAATAATTAATATGCATATTCAATTTTTACAGGATATATTTTGGAGAGAGAGAGAGAGAGAGAGAGAGAGAGAGAGAGAGAGAGAGGTGAGAGATGTGGTCCACATCCTTATGTTTGATTGTAACCTATTTTTGTGCCTATTTCCCCGTATAATCATATATAACAGAAGCTTGATTTGTGCACAGCTGGTTTAGAAAATAGAGGATTTCGAGTGCTTAACTACTGAAAAAGCCCTATTAACAAAGTATACGCATTACCAACCGTCCCTAGAGCAAGTAACAAAAGATTTGATAGTTGATACCCGAGACCTAAGTTCGAATCCTAGTTGGTTCACATTTCTAAGTTTATTTCTAAATGAAATAAACGAAGCGGATAGCTTGCTATCTATCTCTCAAAAAAAAAAAACAAAAACAAAAACAAAAAACAAAGTATACATATTTAATCAAATTTAGCAAGTGAACAATGATCAGTTTCGGTGAATTTCTCCGTCAGTAGTAAATTTGGCTCAGTTAATAACATAACTCTTAATCATTGGATGTGGATAATTGAGCTTAGATAACATTTGTGACTCTTGCTTACTAAATAAAGAGAGAGAGAGAGAGAGAGAGAAAAAAAAAACCATTTGTGCATTGCTCTTTGCATAATATCAGGGCTACAAGGGTTCCAATCACAGAAAACCTTCTTGCAAATTTTCTGCAAGATATAACCCCTTTATTCGAAAAGGAAAAGCTAAAAGATTGCTTAAACCACATGTTCCACAAGTGGAATCTACCTGCCTGTTTGTCCCCCTTAAAACTTATGCAATAATATTATTTTGAGTTTTAGCAAAGCATAATCCTTTCAACCAATAATTTGCATAAGAACATCCAAAACGGATCCTTGGATTCTCAAAACCCATCATCACTTCAATACAGTTGTAAGCGACGTCGCACCATTATAAATAATAATCATGCATGGATGGCAAATTTCATTGCTTACTCAAAGAGGTTATAGACTGCCTAACTGAAATGTCCCTCAAAATGACTAACCATTGTATGCAATTATTTTCTCTTGTAAAGATAATGAGAGAATTGTGATAAGATTTATGAACAGGAAATCAGCCAAAGATGTAATGAGATGCATACAAATCGCACATATAATAGCTTCTTTTTTGAGTTCAGTTACTGATAAAGGCAGTAATAAAAGAAGTTCGTCAGATAATTCAAATCAAAATTTGAGAGCTATTACTTGTGCTTTTGTTTTTGAGTGTATGATCTTTTAATTTGTGGCAAAACATATGAGCCACAATATCTCAGGCATAACATTTGAAGTGTGTACATCAGAAAACAGCATTCATGTGCCCTATGACAAACTCTTACAGCAGAGGAGATCTGTTTGAACATAATAAAGTTTGATGAACATTAACTTGAGTTGGTTGAGATCTGTTTTTTCTTCTTTTTTTTTTGACTTTAAGAATTATCCAGCTGTGGATGTCTGTGGATGGATCCCCCAGGAACTAGATGTGATTGCTAACAAACTGGAGGACAACTATTGCTCTAGAGATTTGTACTATCCTTGTTGTAATAGAATGTCACTTCCATCTCCCATCCTTCCCCAGCTGGAAACCAATTTCCAGGCCCCTACTAAGGGACTTATTCTCATCAATCTTGTGTAAAGGTATTAGGCCCAAGGATATTCAAGAACCACTACTTTTCTTCCATTTGTGGAAGTTCAAGAAAGCTTTTTCAATGGCATTTATATGAATTATTCTCAAATTCTCTCTAAATTTATCATGTTTATCATTTTTCGAACTATCTATAACAGTACATGTCGGTTGAATAAAAGTTAGGACTATGTTTTCATCTCTGTAATTTGATTCAGTTTAAGTGCTACCTTACCATCTTATCAATTTAAACCAGATGCCTTAGTGCCAAAGTTCTTCTCAACTTTTCAGACTATAGGATAAGATTAGATCAAGATAATATTTGGTTCAGATCAAGACTCACCTCGATCCTCTGTTTGAACTTGAGCCATTGACACACACCATCTTACAACTTACTGGTTTATGCTCTTCTAACAATTCCTCTGTTCGACAGAATTTGTCATCATGCTTTTAGGTAGGAATATTCACAATTGGAGCGCATGAAGAACTTAAACCTCTTATATTGGAAAAGAATATGAATGAACATTCACATAATCCCCTCCCTGCTGCTAGTAAATCAAATTAAGACGCTACCAGTAGTCCATACAAGAACAAGATCCTTCTCTAAAGTGATGGAACCGGTTTGCGTCTCTTACTATTATATCCCTATCGTATATCATGCTGAGAAGCTTAATAGCCGCATGACAATCCCCGCAAACTCGCAGGTTCTTCACGATCCGAATGGTGGTGCCCGGACTTGTGCTAATAAGTCCGAAGGCTATTGCGAGCTTCTCACTATGGAGAGCTAATGAATTCTCCTTCACTTCCTCCTCCTCAATATCAAGAAGCACTTGGGTAGTATCAGCCTCATATCCTTTAAGCTTCAATTTCTCCCCCATCTCACTTAACATCTCATAAATCTCTCTCTTCCTTGGATGACCATTATCTCCTGCAATGAATTCATGAACCACACCATCTAGTTCAATAGAACTACACCCTGGTATTTTCTTAATCCCTTTATCGGACATCATCTTTCTCACCTTATGTACCCCACGCCAGTTACTCGATAACGCATATATGTTCGATAATAGTACATAACTAGCATTATCATTTGGGGCCACCTCAATGAGCCTAAGTCCGGCCTTCTCACCCAGCATAAAGTTCTTATGAATCCTACAGGCCCCGAGTATGGCTTTCCACATCACAGAATCGGGTTCAAATGGCATGGTTTGGATCAACTCTTCAGCCTTATCGAACAAGCCCGCACGGGTAAAAAGATCCACCATGCAACCATAATGTCCAATGTCGGGCTCGATCCTGTAAATTTCAGTCATTTTCCTAAAATTCCTCATTCCTTCGTCAATTAATCCTCCATGGCTACAAGCATTTAACACACAAGCAAAGGTAATCTTGTTCGGCCCCACTTTGGAAGATTCCATGGTGGAGAAAACCTCGACGGCTTTTAAGCTGTGGCCGTTTGCTGTGAAACCCGATATCATAGCATTCCAAGTATCCACACTCTTACGATTCGTAGCATGAAATGTATACACTGCACCCTCAATACACCCGCATTTAGAATACATATTAATCAACGAAGAACTTAGGTTCTCATCGAGCTCAATTTGGTTTCTGTTTATATAGGCGTGTGCCCATAAGCCTTGACCGAGCGCACCCAAATGGGTGATAGCGGATAGCACGCTAACCAAAGTCACGCGATTAGGGCAACATTCCCCACTCTCCTGCATCGATCGGAATGTATCCACCGCCTCCTCAAACTCGCCCATCTCAATATAATACGCCATCAGCGTATTCCAAGAGACCACATCTCGAGCCGGCATTCTATCAAACAGCTCATGGAGAGAGTCCCCATCCTTGTTATCAGCATAACCTTCAAGCATGCTGTTCCACGCAACCAAGTCCAGTTCAGTAATTCCATCAAACACCTTGCGAGCATCGCGCACGACACCGCACACTGCATATAAATGGATCAGTTTGTTGCGCGCATGGGCATTCGAATCGATCCCGCGCTTGATTGCATGGGCGTGGAGCTGCATTCCGGCGCGAAGAGCGTGAATTTGGGTGCAAGCTTTGAGTGCGAAAGTGAACGAGAAGTGATCGGGCTCGGCCGACGCAAGGAGCAATTCGCGGAAGAGATGAAGGGATTGCAGGGGATGGTTTTTGAGAAGGTACCCTCGCATTAAGGTGTTGTATATGAACATGGGCGGTGGGTGGTCTCGGAATGTGTCGAGGAGCTTCGCGGCGAAGTCGAGGCTTCCGCCGGGGGAGACGGCGTAGAATTCGGCGAGGCGCCCCGCGGAGTAGGGGTCGGAGGATTGGGAGGTTTTGATCATGAGGGCATGGACTTGGGTGGCCTCGCGGAGGTGGGTGCAGAGGCGGAGGACGGAGAGGTTGGGGTTTTGCGGCGGAGGGGGTTTCGGTGAGGAGGTGGTGATGGTGGGTGGAGGGATTACGGAGAAAGGGAGTGTCGCTGATGAAGCCATTTGGGTTTGGTTAGGAATTAAGAATGGGGAGAGAGAGAGAGGTGGAAGAAGAGGAGAGGGGAACGGAAGTGACCGTTGGAATACCGTTGGATATATAAAGCAGTGTTGTAGAGATTTTTGGATTTAGATCACTAATAAGTCGAAAAGCCAATCTTCGTATGTTTGTGAATGGAAGTTGGAATAACCAAATCTCGTGACTACGGTGTTGAAACAAACAAGATTTTGCTGTACTGATGTTAATATTTCTTCTTCTTTTTTTTTTTTTTTAACAAATAATATCCGATTTTGGTGCGGTTGTATTGGGAGTTTTCATATGTAAAATAATGTATCAAATAGCAGTTTACAAAATGTGTCACTAACCATGCGAGTCCGTGAAGGTCTCTCCATACTCTCACCTCATAATGGGAACTGAGATTCGATGATCCAAAAAACGAACATTGGTCCCTTCAAACCTGTGTAACAGAAGTATTCAGATTCTTCTCCTTACCAAGCAATAGATGAGCCCTTACGCTTAAAACGGACAAGTTTTTCTCAAAGAAAGAAAAAGGAAAAATAGAACAGAGGTTCAAAGATTGAGAGCAAATTGTTTAAAACAACACAACAATGCATGAGCAGTGCCATTTCATGATAAACATGCAGAGTGCGTAAATCCATTTATTTCCTATTGTCTCAGATTCTGGCCATAGATAAAAAGGCTCGCCGTGATTACACCAATTTCATGATGCACTTTACAGTACATTTAAATATAGGCCGCATTAAACCTGAACTAATTATGACAATTATGAAAAGTAGTGCCAATAAATAGGACTCTAAATAACACTATTATATAAACTCAACTTGAAGCAACCAGTTGATATAAAATCAGACAGAATAAGCAGATTCGTCAAGTACACACAAATATCAGAACATGAAAACACCATTACGGAGAATCTTGGATTTACTACCAAGATTTAACCTAAGAGTCTGTGCTAGCATAGTAATTCTCCCTATAGTACGGTCTCAACAGTAGAACATCATAAAGAGCACCACACAGTTCGCGATAACCGAAGAACCATCATAGCGGTGTGATATATTTCCACTCAACCCTACATAAACAAACTAACCAGGACCGACTTTCGGAATGTCATAATGCTCGCTGAGGTTCGCAAGATACTGATTGAACCCCTCAATCCGGTCACGATGTGATTTATTAGCGGTCTTTGCCAGCCTATGCATGTTGATTCTCTCCCTCTGTTCAATATATCGTCTCTCAGCTGGCGTGAGGTGTTCATCATGTGTCGGTGGATTTTCTTCGCCCCCAAGCTTTTCGGTCTTTGGCAAGTCTTCATTGGTTTCAGCTAATGACTCCGAACTTCCACCTAAAAGTCAAAATTACCAGTCTGAATGCATGAATCAGATTTAGCTAAAATTACCAGGAATACAATTTCACTTTAGGGCATGTTTGTTTCGACGTAAGTAGACTTGGGGTGGAAGTGGACTTGGAGTTGAAGTGGAGTTGGGGTGAAAATTAATTCACTTCTGCGGTTTGTTTCTAACCGTGGAAGTGCAGTTCTGTGAGTTCTGTTGTTTGTTTGGTAGAAAGTAGATGACGTAAAAAGTGTATATCTCCATCCCTGGTATAGTTACCTCCGAAGTGAAATTATTGTTTATTTTGTAACTTATAATTAATAATAAATTATAATAAATAAAAATTAATATAATTATATATGTATATAATTATATATATATGTATAATTATAAAATAAAATTTTAAAAAATTATATTATTTGTTTGCATATAAATTATAATAATGCAACAAATAAAATTCTAAAGTTAACCCTAACACATTACCCTAACACATTACCCACTCTTGCTTTATTTTCGACTTCACCGAAATTGACTTCGCCCCCGTGGGAGGGCGAAGTCAATTTCACCTTTTTGGGTGAACTAGACTTTCGGGCGTAATAAAATTACGGTGAACCAAACAACGGAAGTGATTAGTTTTCACCGAAAATTACTTTCCCTTCCCACTTCCACCCCACTTACGGTAAAACAAACAGACCCTTAATGGAGAAAAAAAAAATCTAACAAATGTGTCACATGATAGAGAAGAACATATCTAATATTAATGGCAATCTTCAAACTGGAGCAATTCACACCCTGATGAAAAGATTAAATTAATAATTTCTACCCAAAAATATACTATCAAATTGCATAGCTCACAAGGTTGATGGGATCCTATAAAGACTCCAGAAAGAATTTGTTCCGCCTGGCAAGGCCAAGAAATTGATCCATTGATATTTAGTTATGAGAAATAGAGTATTATTCACATATTTATTAATTAATTTATTATTTACTTCTATTTCATGCAGGAGTGCAGATAAGGGAGGGGATTTACGGTGAGCTAGTCGGACAAAGAAAATAGTTAATATGGTCGAGGTTGCGGAAGGTTACAGAGACCTGCACACTTGCATGTCAAGTAGCTGATAATATAATACAAGTGAGAATATAAAACAAAGTTAGTCGACCAGTTTAAGAGGTTTTTCTGCTACAATTTATGGCTTTATGCTAGTTTGCTGTTTATCTGCCCCTAACCAAGATCATTGTACCTGATCCACACCACAGCAGGTTAGCAGCAAGTTTAAAATTCTTCTTACTTAAAAGAGTATACATGATGTGCAACTTTACGAGTTTTTACATGTTAGGCGCATCAACCAATACAAATTCTCAGCTCTACTACACATGTGAGATTGCTAAACACAACTATTATTGATACGACCCTTGTTAATAGACGAAGCATGTAATAAACTATGAATAATAGCAACATTGTACTAAGTACAAAAAATTAACCTGCTTGAAGTTCATTATTTCCACTTTGAGACTCTCCATCCTGATGATGCTTGTGTTTCTTTTTCTTCTTTATCCCACCCGCCTTAACATCTAATGCTTTTCCCTTCAGCTTAAGCTTCCCAGGAACAACATTTTCATACGAAGACATTGCTAATATATAAAAAGAAGAAAGAGAGGAAAAAAATAAAGATCAAGCCCTCTAAAGAGTATAGGATAATTTTTTTTCGATAAGAAGATCAAACGCTTTAAGATAACTGAAATTTTCAAAATTTTCAAAGAAAAGAAACATCAAACTACTGTAATCACCTCATGTTTTCTATATAGGATTTGAATGATGAACAGTCCAAAAGTTCACAGAATCATCAATAGAATTCAAATTTAGTTTCTGCAAAATTCACAGCTTTTGCGGTAAAAACTTACTCCTAACAACCCTTCGTAGAACAAATGGATTATCAATAAGAGCAACTAATTAAAGCAGGATAAAATAAGAAAAAAAATAAAAAGAAACGAAATGAGGATCATCCAACTAGTGATTTTTTTTCACCCAAATAAATCAACACAGTATATACAAATCAATCCTGATACTCTTTTTTCATCTGCAGGTACCTTCGAACCCTAGGGTTTTTCCTTTTTCCTTTTTCTTCCTACTTCTAGTTTCGCATTGAATCGGGGAAATCCCCAGATCACGGACCAAAATCCAAACCCTAAAACTACAAGCATACAACAATGAAACGACGAATCCGGCGTACAATTAAACAATCAAACGAAATAAAGAAGAAAATAAAATAAACACAAGAAATTCGAAGAACACGGCGACCAACCTGGTGAGGATTCGGAGAGAAGCGGAGAGATTGTCGAGTATACCCAAAAAAAAAGGGATAGCGAGAGGGCGTACCAGTTTTTTTAAAAAAAATTAATTAATTTTCATGGTTTGGTTGGTGTGGGACTAACCCCATCCGCCGTTGACATGCTGCTTTAAGAGTTGTGCCAGTTATGTGATGGACGGCGGATGAAGTAGTCTGATGTTGGGGCCATTCCCCTGATAAAGAGTGGTGAGTGAGTTGGGCTTCTATTGGACCGGGTATAAAGTGCGCTTACTAAACCCGATCCTAAATTAGAAACTAAATTTTGGGCTACAAAGTTTTTTTGGACCCTCCATTTAGAAGAGTCAAGGGCCGTGAGAGCTCCATTTTACGATTGTTTCATTTTGAAAATTAAAAACGCTTTTGATTTCGAAGGACTAGTAATTTAAGTAAGCCTTGCGAATTATACAATTTTTAGGATCCTCTAAATAACCTGGTGTTCTATCATTTATGTGAATTGTTGGAGGTGCTTTAAATGTGGTTTGATGTATCATAGAGGATTATAAATTAGCTACACAATGATTTGGTGTGGCAATAATGATAAGCATCAATGTGTTAAATGAGAGAGGAGATGTACAAGCAATATAATTCGAATTCATCATTAGGTATTGTTCATAATATCGATTTGGTGGGACTAGTGAATTCTACAGAAAATTTTTTTTTATTTTATTTGAGAGATAGGTAGCACGCTACCCGCTTCATTTATTTTATTTAGAAATAAACTTAGCAGAAAATATAAATCAAATAGAATTCGAACTTAGGTCTCGAGTACCAACCACCAAGCCTTTTGCCACTTGCTCTAGAGACGGTTGGTAATTCTACAGAAATATTGATTAATGCTTTAATATAACTCTATTTGTTTCATGAAGAAACAGAATTTTTACAATCATAGCCTAAGCCCCCGTTTGGTTCGGGGTTAAGAAAAAGTAGCTATTCCAGGAATAGGGTTAAGTTCAGGGTTAAAATGGTGTTAAAAAATTTTTTTGTTTGGTTGGAGGTTGGAGTTAGTCTAGGATAGTAAAAAAAAATGTTTGGTTGGAGTAGGTGGGATAAGAAGATAATGATTGATAAAGAAGAAAAATGTGAGAGCTCGGGATGCGTGCGGGGTTAAAGTTGGGAGGGGGAGTGGGGTTAATGATTGATAAAGAAGAAAAATGTGAGGGCTCGGGATGCGTGCGGGGTTAAAGTTGGGAGGGGGAGTGGGGTTAATGATTGATAAAGAAGAAAAAGGTGAAGGCTCGGGATGCGTGCGAGATTAAAATTGGGAGGGGAGTGGGGTTAGTAAACCCCACTAACCCAGTTTGGGGTGGGGTTTACTAACCCCATCCCAAAAGAGTGGTGTTTGGGTATAAATCGAGGGTTAAGGGGTTATTCCACCCCTAACCCCTTAACCCCCAACCAAACGGTGGCTAAGAGACACTTTACGGCGTAGCTACAACCAAAATTTTATACTTTGATTTGTAAATTAGCATGTTTGCTAGCGAAGAAAAAATGCTGTTTTGTTAGGTAAAGAGAGGCACGTAGTGCTACAAATTAGAGTCAAATTAATAAAAACAAAACTTTATGGTACGCACAAGTAATATCCAGAATATATTTTTATTATACATTTTGCAAACTAGTAGTCAGATGACACGGACTAATCAAGATTACATAGCGTGATTGTAGAGATTATTATACCACTAACAATATTCCAAAAATATTATACATTATTAAAAAAAATTTGAGAGACTATGCACAATAAAATATAATTTCTAAATAAATAAAGAAAAAAAAACATGATTAATAAGAAAACGAATATATTATTTATGATCACCATATTGTGCTATCAAAGTGACACATCAACTAAAAGCCTAAAAGAAATTAATTTTCCAAATCTCTACCGATGGTTTTTCCCCTATCGTTACATCAATACCGTCCACACGTCGCTATTCCCAACCTGGCACATCCCTACGCCCGTTCCCAACCGTTCCTTCACCATGGTGTTATTCTCACCGCACCTCGCCCTTTTTAGAAATTTAGCAACAATCCTTTGTTTTTTTTTTGGACAAAAATTAGTGACTGTGTTTCAAAATGTAAGTTAAAAAGAAAACAAAAATTTGGCAAATAATATTCTGAAAAGTTTGGCGCGTATCGGTAGATTTTCGACACATATTATACGCCTGAATTGACCATTATGCGGAACGCGAAATTCCCAAATTACCCCTTCCCCCTCACGTGCGACTCACGTGCCTCCCGGCGTATATCAGAAGCCAACGCCCGTAGCGTCCCCAGAGAGCGAGCGTTTCTTTCGACCGCTCTCTCTCTCTCTCTCTCTCTCTCTCTTGCGTTCGTGTTTCGTTTACGTTGTCGACACCAAAAATGGCGGATTCGATCTCCTCAGATCTCCTCCTCCCCCTCGAAGAAGGCGAAGAAGACGAAGAAGCGCGCCTCGAATCCGTAGATCCGCTCCCCTTCCGTCGCACCGGCGACGGCGATCCGTTCGTCCCCGTATTCTCCGCTGATCCCTACGAATCGGAATCCGATTCCGATTACTCCGATCGCCACGCCCCTCTGTCCCTCGATCTGTTCAATCGCCGTTGCCCTTTTCCTCACATCGCGATGGATCCCTTCCCCGAACCCCACGACGAGGTAGGATCGAATTCCTTGGGTTTGAATCTATCTCTAGGTTTAGGGGGTGATGAGAGCGGTGGAGAATGGGATGAGGATGGAGATCGGATTGTGGTGGCGGCGGAAGCGGCCGTTTCGGATTGGGGAGGCGATGATTTCTTTTTGGGGAGGAGGGGGAATAGCTTCGCATCTGAATCCATCGAGTTTTCGAGATCCCGCCCTGTGGATTCCGAGGGTTTGAGAATCGCTGCGTTCGACTCCGACTCCGATTCCGATTCCGACGGGCAGATAGTCGCCATCGGGGCGGATTCGGATTCCGAGAGCATCGAAGACCGTGATGCTATGCCGGAGGATCTCGGCATCCCTCTGTGTTGGGATTGCCTCCAAATCGAGGATCAGAGGAGAGATCCCAACGAGGATTTCGAGTGGGAGGAGGTGGATGGCCGGGTCGATGAGAGGGATGTTCTTAGCATCACAATCGTCGGCAATGGCAGCGGATCCGACGAGGTTGGGGAATTGGATCAAGAGGACGCGGATCTCGAGGAGGATGCGGTGCGAAATCTTGAGTGGGAGGTTCTCTTGGCGGTGAACAGCATGGGAAGAAATCCAAGGGATCCTGATGATGTAGAAGCCTACTTTGTGGATGACCACGAGGGTTTCGTTTACGCCTCGGATTACGAGGCTTATGAGGTCTTATTCGGCCAGTTTGTGGGCCACGACAGCCCTGCCAAAGGAAGCCCTCCGGCTGCCAAGTCGGCAGTTGAGAGCCTCCCGTCGGTCGTGCTGACGGAAGAGGATCTTGCTAAGGATGGCATCCAATGTGCGGTTTGTAAAGACGGGATATTGGTCGATGAGAGGGTTAAACAGCTTCCATGCTCGCATCATTTTCACGAGGAGTGCATATTACCTTGGCTCGGAATGAGGAACACATGCCCTCTTTGTCGCTATGAATTGCCTACCGATGATCCTGAATATGAGAAGTGGAAGGCGAGAAGTGCCAGTGGTAATGCACCTCAGGATGAATTTTCTGTGCTAGTATGAATTGCCGACGCATAATCCTGATATTCAGAGGTAAAATCTGAACGGATTTTATTTCAGGTTTTGTTTTTGAAATATTACCTGAAATTTAGGGCTAGCATACGCAGTTTAAAGAATGAGGTAAAGACGGCGGATATCTTTTTCTTGTATGACTGTCATACAATTTGTTGGCTATTCTGTTTGTTTCTTCTTTCTTTTGCAGAAAATATAGTGCTAATTACTACTTCTATTAGAGGTTTCCCATGGGACAGGGTATTTGTTATATTGTTGAATACTGATAAATTTCCTAATAGCTTTGTAAGGCTGTTATATTTTATGTTACATTAAACATTATAGTACCTGTTGCTTGAATATGAGGTCTATTTGATCAACTGAAGAAGTTTTCTGGTGGTGCGGTTGAAGGTCACCTTTTTCTTGGATAAGAACTCACCTGGGATATTCTCCGCTATAACAGCTTTTTGCTATAAATTAGTGAGTTCATTTCTCATGCTTTGGATTAATGATTTGCATATCATGGTGTAATAAAATATATTGGTCTATTGGATCTGTCTGTGGTTTTGTTTATTTGGATCAAAATGGCTTGATGAAATAATTGTCTCTCATTATTTGGGTGTATCCCCAACATGAACTCAGCCTAAACGGGATGTACCCATGATCATGCATGGGTCTAGATAGTTTAATTAAAATTGTGGGCATTGATCTGGGCTTATAGATGTATGCTCTAGCATTACAGCCAAGTTATATTGATACGGGAATTTTTTATGATGTTTGATTGCTTTAGAAAAATCTCTTCTTAATTGATACTTGTCTATTGGGATTGTTGCATGTACTCGTACTCGTATGCAGAAGCGTGACGGTGTAAATATTATTATAAAGTTAGTACGTGTATCCATGCCCTTCAAGTCATTACTTTTTTTATATTTTAATATTTTTTATTTTTTTTACATTCATACCCCTTTATAAATTAGCTTTTGGAGGATAAAGGACATTATTGCCTTTGTATTCTTCACAATTTCCTTACTGTTCTCAATAGAATCTCTTTGTAGCTATATCTTCTTGTATTCTTCACAATTTCCGTACTGTTCTCAATAGAATCTCTTTGTAGCTATATCTTTTTGGTTAAAATGGCTATTTCAAAACAGTGGTTAGGATTTAAACACATTAGACATGGTCTAAACAGACCTTGCAGATGGAATGTGACAGCAAATGCGTGATTCCAAACAACTAATGATTTGGAGGGGCATGCATGCAATTGGTAACTTTACAACAATTGCCAATGGCTTTTCTTTTTGTCAGGGCGTGCATAAAGATAGTTTCTTTACAATGCTATTGCCGTCGTCATGCACATTTGTAGGTTACATATATGGATAACCTTCGTTCTCTTTCACTCAATTGATTTGTTTCTATTTCCTTACCATTATTCTCCGTGACATCTAGTTTTTTTTTTTTTTTTCTTGTTTTGTTAGTGTTTCCTTTCATTCTTTGTTTGGCATGAACATAGATATTCTAGTGCCTTTCTTTGATCTCATAAAATTGTTTTGATATAAACATAGGCATAAATTTTCATTTGTTTGGTCTTGATATGATTTTCTTCTTTTTCGACTTTGAGTCGAATCTGGAGTCGCACACAACCTGAACATAATAGGGGTTGGATGCTGCTTTAATTTCCCTCACTTTGTTTATGTTGGTATGGGTTGGGGATGAGCTCGCCCAATCCCACAAACCTGATAAGCATATCAGCCTAATAAGCATAATAGTGGTTGCCTTTATACTGATTTAATTTCCTCACTTTTTTTATGTTGGTATGGGTTGAGGATGAGTTAGCCCAATCCCACAAGCCTGATAAGCATTTCTATGGAGAGTCAGAGACCAAATTTGCTATCAATTTCTTTTCGCAAGGCTAAAATGAGTGCTTGCTTTGGTGGTGCTACAGGCCACAAGTTGTAAAAATGTTCCATGTGAAAATATGATTGCTCTATCAATTGCATTTTTAAATTTTAAGGTTGTATTTTGTTCATGTTTGGATGCCGGCAATTACCTTCTTGGAATGGTTTCATTGTGAAACATATCCACATACCCGATATTGTAGAGTCTTTACATATGTAATTAGGTAATAGGTACAACCACAGTAAGCAGACATGCTTGTTGTCTCGACCAGCATTCTATTAAGTTGACTCTTTTACCTGTTCTAGTTTGTGAGATCTCATCTGATGAGCACATTTCTGTTTACTATTATAGAAGTGCTTGTATGCGTGTTACGAATTTTCTAGATTTTCTGAAGAATACATTTTGTGTGAATGTAGAGTTACAATATAAATTGTCTATATGGTAATGTTGTAGTGTTTTAGTATAGATGAATATATTTCTACCTACTGCAAGGACGGTCGGACTTTCTGAATTAATGTATGAGAAAAGTGGGACTCTTATTATTAGGTGACAAGCAAAGCCATGTGCTTTGCGGGACATGTCTGGACAGGAATTTAGCGCTCTTTTTGGAGCTATTAAGATTTTACTAGTGAGGTCATTCACACTACTAAGATTTGTTATTGGAGTCTCAGGAACGTTTGAATGGGCCTCTTGATCCTTCTTCAACTTAACAGAAAGTAGACACTTGAATTGATCCTGAAGTGAAGTTTTTTTGCTTGCGTGCAAAGATCTGCAGCGGCATGCTTGTGTTTTGTTTTAATTAGGTCATGAAGAAAAATGCAGTCTTCTCACAAGTACCTAACTGTGTTGTTTGAGAGGATGCTTAAGGACGCTTGGAAACTGCTTTCCTGACATTTCTCGTCTTAGTATTCAAATACAATACAGATAACTCACTGTTAGATGAGAAATTTAAACCGTTGACAAATTTGTTTTTTGTTTTTTTTTTTTTTTTTGGAGAGAGAAAGACAGCATGCTATCCATTTTATTTATTTTTTTTTAAAATAAACTTAGCTGGAAATGTAAATCAACTAGGATTCGAACTTGAAATTTCGGATACCAATCATCAAGTCCTTTGTCACTTTATTTATATGTATATATCTTTGATAAAACAGAGAAAGCAGCACATCAACCCAAGCTATTATTAATTTTGAAATAGAGAGCTTCAAAATAAAATAGATTAAATAAAAAATTAATAGCGAACTATATTATACACCACGATATATAGACAATCAAACAAAAAAGAGATTAAAATAGTCCATACTTAAATATAAAAAATATAAATTTTTTTATTTTGATTTTTAATAATTCTTAAATAATTTGGTTTGAAAAAAATTCACATACGAATTATTTTATTTGAATTTTTAATAATTCATGAATTAACTAATGGAGGTGGACACCACGTGATGGGAGAATCATGTTAATCTCCTAACAATGCTAGTAGTCCCCATGTCAATTTTCCAACGGGGACGTTTTATGGCACAACTTTTTAATGTGGTGAACCGAGTGTTGATGTTGCGGTGGTTTTGCGTCCTGGCAGAGTCGAGGGTTCCAAAATCCAAATCAGAAAGGTCCCTTTCGGGGGTGGGTGCATCGCGGATTACAGGCATAATTATAGGAGAAAACGAAACGCAGACAATTCACCTCATAGTGCGTGGCTGTCACGCTAGCATTGAAGTGCATTTTGTGCAGCAGCAACAACCCAGCTTCTTTACACTAGTGTCTTCTCACCATAAACTTGACCTGCTTTTTTTGTAGCGGTGCCGCCGAGTCACAGGTCTACATCTGAATAAACAACCCACTCAGAACGTTGTAGTAGCACTTGTTGTTATAGCATGACATGCCCATCATAGTCGGCATATCTAAGTTTGGGGGCTTTCATTCTGAGAATGCAATGCTGCACGTTTGCGTTGGATGATAATGCATGTAATTCTTCTACATCTGCTGCTAAGATAATTTTAAGAGGTGAAAACAGAAGGCAACAGAACCAAACAAACAAGACAGTAGCGCACCTTAAAAATAACTTCAATCGTAAGGCCGCCGCATTCCTCCCCCCTCCCATTCCAGGAATCAAGCACAAGGGCCTCCAATGATCCTTGGAGAAAGCCGCGTACGGGCACCGACCCATCTCTACTTTTCCTCTTAACCTCTCTCTCTCTCTGTTGCTTTGCTTCTTCCTTAGCCACGAAGGTTTTAAATAGGCGCGGGCTTTGGAGCTTTGAACTGATCAAACGTGCACGGCAGAAAGCAAAATTGAAGTGACCGGCTGGTTGAAAGAAAGGATCTAAGGGGGAAAATAATAGGAACACAGTGAACAATTCACTCAATTCCAGAGTGTTCCGAATATTTTTTCGGACAAGGGAAGGATAGGGTTGTTGCCCGAAAATGCTCTTTTTCATGAAGATAGATCACACATAATTTAAGAAAAGCCCCTTAATAGACCTCACTATGAATGGAAAAAAAGGAAAACAAATGGTAGAAAAAGATCCACATGTTAAACAACGTAAGGAGGATCTCATATACGTGCCAATTTTGTTATGAACTTCCCCACTGCATTAATTACTGGAAGAGGATTCTCCAGATGCACAGCATGACCACAGTCAGGGATTACGAGCCTTTCACATTGCTCCTCTTTTTGGCTGTAATCTGAGCCACCGGAAACGCTCGTAATTTCCCGGCACATCTGCAGAGAGATCTCTTTGAATTTCGTGTCCTTTTCCCCGACAATAAAGAGAAGAGGCCTCTTGCAATGTTTCAAGTCTCCCCACAGAGACCTATCAAACAGAGCACGATTCTTGGGTCAACTCTATTGTACTACTTCTGGCAAGCATTTAAACAAGGGTAAAAGAAATATAGCAGAGGCATACACTTTGTAAATTGTTAGACTGACACACTTTTCAACTTGGTATGATAACACATTCTCTTAAAGGAATCAGTTCCAAAAATCTCATCTTAGGATCTCAAATTCTGCACTAACCATAAACATAACAAACTAAACACATTAATAACAAGCAATAACTCCTATATGAATCTGAATATTTGCAATAGAACACACGATTATTGGCATCATAAAGGGACTAGCCTCCTACAGAGACTGGCACGGTACATCATGCTAGAAGTAAATGGTCAAATGAAGCATAATCTAAGAGGATGATTCTGAATTCAAAAAGTAGATAGAACTCAAGACACTTCCTCTCTATTTAAGAAACAATAAGGGCTTGTTTGGTTCAAGGGTGGAATTGGAATGGATAATGGAATGGCCCACTCCCCCAAGACGTTTGGTTTATTTGTGGATTGGAAATTAGAATGAGTTATTCACATTTCATTGTTTGGTTCGTATAAACTAAAAAAATTATAGGATACCATAATACTAATTTCACTCTCAAATATAAATTTATATTATTTAAAATTTATGAAAAATATAATACTATTCTCTAATAAGTTTTCCAAAAAAAATATCAAATTTATTTTTAAAAACTTTTATTGATGTGGGTTAGGGATAGGGTTTTGAGAGAGGATAGGTTTTTTTTTTTTTGATGAGAAAGGGGTGAAGAGAAGGAGGGTAAGATAGTCACATGGGCTTTGAGAACTTAGTGGGCTTCCGGAATGAAATCTCAATCCGGGCTAGAAGACCGGAATCAAGTTGAAGGCTAATGGGCCATTCCCATTCCAGTCCGGAATAGGAATCCCAAACCAATTCATGCGAACCAAACAAAATTAACCGGATTTGATCAAACCGATTCCCATTCCATACCCAAAATAGATGAACCAAACAAGCCCTAAATGGCTTGGCTGAATGACAGACGGTATGCTTAGATGCAGGAGTACGTAAATACCAAGTAAACGTATTGGCTAACAACAGAATAAGAGTGCAGGAAGATAGCTTACCTTTGCTCTCCAATGCTCGAGTCATAGAAAGCCTTTGCGAGAGCTTTGATGTCATTATGCCTTGTGCGGCTTCTGATTATGCGGTCAAAGTGTGGATGTTCTCTCAGACTGTAAAGATTAATTGTTAGTCAAGTATCAAATGCTTTCTGTGAAGAATCCATGTTACAGGAATGGCTCAAACATCATAATATGCAGTCATTAAGAAGAACAGCAATTTTGTTTGATGTTAAATAGGCCAGGTAGTACCACTTTAAGTCATTAACAAATACAAAAAACTATACATAGCAAGCATTAAGTCATTGAGTCATCACCTTCTCCACAAATTTCCTGAATACCATGTGTGAAGAAAACATTGCAATCCATGAGTTAACAGCAAACAAGCCCTTGATTTATCTTGTGCTCTACGAACACGTCTACTTGCTTCATCCCTCAGTCCGGGGCTTCCTGATATTATAACGGCTCCCTCGATCTATTTGGTAAACTTACTTTAGCTCTCATAGTCAAACAAGAAAAAAGAAAAAGAATGTTAAAATGATGTGAATCTTATTACCTTCTCACTGTACCTCAATGCCATATGTAATGCAATTCTTGCTCCCATTGAGTATCCGACAAGAATTACCCCTTCATCAGTAATATCACATATCAACTTCAGCAATAAATCTGCAACAGTTTCAACTGAGAGTTTCAATTTTTGTTCGGATTCCTCATTACTATGCCATTGCATTGGTGAGTCTCCATGGCCTGGAAGATCAACAGAAATTCCTCGTGCAGCATGAGACAAAGCCTTCATTGTGGGAGTCCATTCATCACTTGTACCCAGAAACCCATGAAGGAAGATAACCACCTTTTTCTACAAAAAATAAAAAATTAATAAAGAAAATCCAATCTTGTTGAGATAACAAAATCTCCGATAAGAAGATACTCAATAACATAGAAGACAACTCGTAGAAAATAAAGTCAACATTTTGTCATCTGATGCTGGCAGACAAATTAAAACCAAAGAAATAGGCCTCGTCTTACATTGCTTTTTTATATATATATATATATATTTTTACTTTTCTGTTTCCTTGAAGTTCTATGTGATTGAAGTTGCCGACAACTTGATTAAAATATTTCAAAAGCAAGAAGAATGCTTACATTTGTACAAGAACCAGCCTCTTGTAACTTGAATAAACAAGAAAAATTACCACTCTTAACTTTTACAACGTAGGATTTCAGTTGTTCTTCAGTGTAAACCCTTTGAATTCTCTTGTTGTTGATTTGGAAATTCTGAACAAAACTGTGTGCATCTTCTACCAAAGCTTCCACATTGTCACTATATGGGGACACACAAATCTTCAAACCTTTATCTGATATATCTTCCTTTAACCAACGATATGTTCCTAGTCCATGTGCTATAGCTCTACTTAAATCTCTCTTTTTCAGTTTGCAGATTGCAGCATTTTGAAGCTCAAGATAATATGCAAACTGTACATATGCCGACAAACTAAGACTACTTTCAAATGCACAACTAACAACAGCCATCTTCCCATGCAACTGAGCCCATTTTGCCATAAGTCGTGCATTTTCAAAACCCCCAACAATGCTTGGTTTTATTACCTGAAGGTCCAACATGAAAACCATGTCAAATATATAATTTAAAAAATGCAAGTCCTAAAGAATTTAATATTTGTTTTACTCACAAGAGCAACTATTCCTGCATGTACAAATTTTTGGAGCTCACTAAGGATGTCTCCTTTAAGTTTGTCAATAGTCTCATCTAAAGCCACAGGTAAGTTGCTTTCTTCACAAAACTTGATAATATCCTCTTGATGACATACAGGTTCCTGCAACATGTAAACAACGTAAGATTTTCAGGAAGAATGGAACGGGGCAAAACTATGAGGTATATCTGAGTGACAAAGGATAAAACGTTGGTCTATGTCCTCCCTCTAAAAGCTATTAAATAATTGCCAAAGCAGACTTCTGTAATCTAGATTTCATGAAGAGAAAGAAGAAAGATAAAGATAAATTCATATTTAATGTTATTCAGAACGTTTGAACTCAATGAGGAGAGGAGATCTACACTATACTTCAATGTATTGCAGATCAAAGCTTTTCACACTAGACCCAAACTGGATTGCCTTTTCATATGTCCACTTCCTATTCGCATCAACACGGATGTTTATCTTGTACCCAACCATTTCTCTTATTTTTTGGATGATGGCTGCATCTTCAGTGGGGCTCTCTCTGCGTGCAACCTTTACAAAAAAATCATGCAAAAACTTGTTGTTTCAGAATTTAAAAACAGAAATCATCTAGCTTACCTAATAATACATCAGACTGACAATTCCTAAGAAAAAAGGAAAAGAAAGTAATGCTCAAATCACAAGATAAACAACTGACAATTGAATCCTGAGAATCAAAATATCTCAATCCAGATAAAAGCAAAGAATCTGATTACCTTCAATTTTACTGTGGTGAAACCTTCGTTAGCAAGCTGTGAGACAACATACGCCACTTCATTTGGAGTGCCATTACAATCTACAAGAGCACAGATCTGTATACTCGCTGAATCTTGAGTATTATCTCTGAGTGACTTCTTATCTCCTGAGGAGCTCATGCATCCACTAATTAGATCTGACAAACTAGACCCCTGCTTTGCTGCTAGAGCATTAAGTATGGCCATCTCCAAGCCACACCTAACACTTGGAAAAATAGAGGACGGCTGAAAACAAAAAAAACGAAGTCACCGATAGCTGATAATAGACAGACAGGAATTCTGTTTCCAGGTTATTAGTGAAAACAAATCTACGTAAGTTCACCTACAGGAACTCCAAGACTTCTCCACATCCAGTCAGAGAAACATCCATTCAGCATAGGAAGAAGAGAACCTATCTCAGAGCCTTTCATCCTGTGGAGCAGAAATCTGAGTTGTTCTTCAACATCTGACAGATTCTCTTCATGACTTTCAATTGGTGCAACCTGCTTGGTAGTTGACATCGAGCAGAGATATAAGGTGCTAGCCTACTGAAAAGTAGTGGTTTGACCTATACGAGGCATGTCTTCTGGAAATCAATATGTAAGATACAGCATCAAGCACAATCTTTGTTAATTCCAATGACCTACAGAAGGGGCAGCATGCACTTTTCCTTGTGCTATTCAACTGTTTTCTGGTCCTCACTTCCCTTCGGGACCTAACACCTGAATTTTATCACACAGGCTACTAATGTGCTAGGAGATCTCTGTTGCATAATGCCTGAACCATCAAATTCTTCTTATAACTTACTCTTAGAAACTAGAATCGAGTATCTTTGAAAAAATGCAACAAGAACGATAATATCTCAACCTATCTTTGCTTGACTACAGTTGCTCATATCACCATTGTCATTTCAGCTATGCTTAGCCTTTGAAAATATTGTTTTTTGTTGCTAAACATTGAGAAACCATAAAAAATTATTTGTCATGATGAAGCAAGATAGCTCTTTTACAGTAAATAACCTGTTTCTTGTGAATGATGATAGGATTATTCCATGACTGAAGGGTATAAAACTTAAGAGCTTAAACTCATGCTAGAAGATTGAAGGCCATCAACAAAATCCATCATTTAAGTGTATCTACAGAACCAGAAGATAAAAATTGTTTTCTTAGGTCCATAGGAAAGTACTCTTAGACTGGTCTACCCCATTCTGTAGGCGGAATATTACTGTGTATACAGGCCATCAACCAAAAAAATTAATTACATCTTCTAACTTCAAGATAATACATATCTACTGAAAATACTAAGCTCGTATGAAGAAACAAGTGCAAGATGCACAGTTGTGTTAAGAGAAGTAAAATACAGCTGCTCTTGTGAAGAATCATATATATGACAATTGAAGAATGAGAACAAACCTCACCAAATCCTACAGTATTGTCATCCAAATGAATAATCAGAATAAATCCCTCACGGAATAACTCATTCCCAACATCATCAAATTGACGTGAAGTAGGTGGTGCGAAAAGTTGTATTCTGTAACAATGTACTCAAACTAATGAGACCAGTCATTCTATTATCCATTAGCTATAGAGATATAGATAAGAACTGCAGAAATAATAGTAAGCTACGGAGATATAGATAAAAACTTAATGATTTACCGATATAACATATATTCCATTTTATCGATCTTGGTAAAAGAAAAACATTGGACATGTTCAATATCTGGAAAATCCAAAAGGAAGCCAAGTGCTTGAGTTGCTGCTTGACAAGCAGACATACGTATAATTCTGAAATAAAACGATGAAAACAAGTCAATACAGTATAAGAGCACAACCATTCATTGAAATAGATAGATAATTCTGAGTGATAAAACCTATGGAAATTGGCATTATCTGCAATGCAGCTCTGAACTTCTATTACACAGTCAGTCTGTTCCTGTTGGGATTTCCAGAGAGCAATTTGAAGATCTGCTTTTGTCTGAACTAGTAAATGTTTCACACTGCAAGTTCAGTCAACAAATCATAAGCAGAAAACATATGCTCGCAATTAATCTTAGTCCATCTCATTTTAAATTAAGGAGAATTTATTTACAGAGTATGAGAAAAAAGCTTTACCTGTGTGCTGCACAAAGTTTCTGAATAGAAACATCATGAGCTGTGTAGAAGAATTTATCCAAGACATCAGAATGTGTTGTATTTGAAATTGGCAGAAGACTGAAGATTGCACCACCATGATTGTTTATTACAATGACAATTATAGGCTTCCTCCTCACCCTTCAATATTATATACAAAAGTAAAAGATAGAAAATAAAAATGACTGAGACGGACAGAATGTGATGCCAACGTAAGCTATCTCATAAAATTCACATATTCTTTTTCTCCAAAAAAGAAAAAAAAACCCACACATGAAGATCCTATTTGTTGAAGAAGAATATTCAGCTGGACATTAGAAAGAGGTAGTTAACCAAGGTTATCTACATGGCATCTCTTACTTAAATTAGTTAAGAATACATAGAATCAAGAAAAAAGAGCAGCAGTTTGGCAATGATTTCAACACATACACACTAAAACTGTTCTTTCTCTATGATTATTCTGACCTTACATAAATCTTATTTTATAGAATCTCCAAATCGTCAGCGAAAAGTCAATTCATGTTGCAATCTTCAACCAATTCATTGGTCGTTCACTAGAAACTTCAATTAGGCACATAATTGTCATAAAAATCAGAAAGAAAGTCATTACAAGCTTGAAAATTTGAAAGAGGTAACAGCTTAATTCAATTAATAAATAACTAGAAATACCCATGATTACGGAATAATGATAAAATATACTATCATAACATATACTATCATAACATAGAGGAACTTAAAGAGATTTTAGACTTCACATAACTTTTATAGGTCAATCTGTAATGTTCTACTCTGGTTGTTCCTAAGTTCCTATAGTGTAATTTCATGTTATAATTGCTGGCAAAACCATCCTAATTTTGTTTGAAATAAACAGAACAAGAGGATGGCTTAAGTACTCTCATGCTTAAGATACAGAATCAGAATGTCCTTTTGCCTGTTAATTATAAATAGTACTGTATTGAGACCCCCTCAACTGTAGCCAATTTGGAAATAGACCCCCAATAACCTCCTCTTTTTTTTTTTTGTTCTTCAGACTGACACCCCTCATATTTTGATTTCAGTAAGTTATACTGGTAAATTTTTTTTAAATTTAATGATGACACTGTTGAAATAAAGGTTCCAACTGCTTTGCAGCAAATGATATTGCAGGTTCCATTAATGGTAAATGGTTAATTGCAGAAAGAGCATCAAACTTAACACCACTGCCAATTCAAAGCAACCAAAAGATTGGGTCTATCTAAAAATGGCATAATAATTGAGGGCTCTATTTTTACATTAATAATACAGGCAACATAACTGATGTAACAAACAAACTATCTATAAGACTCTAGTCACCAAGCGTGAGACAAAGCAACAGTACTTAACTATTATTTTTTTAGATAAAAGAGAAATGCATAAGAGAATCTGACAAAGAGGAATAACCAACTAAATGTTGAATAAGTATGGGTGAAACCTTTGATTGAGAATGGCCAGCCCATTTGTATCATGAAGAAAAGACACATCACCGATCATGCAAAATACCTGACAGATACTCATAAACATTATCACTTGACAGTCTACTATAGTTGTTATATGCACAAATAGTGATATATAGAAGAGAAAGGTACACTACAATTATGTACATTGTAAAATATTAACTGGCAGGTTATTGCTATATTACAGTAGTTAGTTGTACAAAATAGTATAGCACCTAAATCATGTTTCACCAGTCTAGATGTGAAAGCTAAAAATCAACTGCTCAATAGAAGTTATCAGTGTCTCCAGTATATTTTATTTACGTGGATATTAGTCTGCTTTCAATCTGCTGCGAATTAAAAAAGAAAGCTACCGACCTGTTTGTTGCATCCTACTGCAAACCCGATAGCAGTGCTTAGTAAACCATCAATACCACTTGCGCCCCTATTTCCAGCAACTTGTATACCATGGAAACATGGATCCTGATATGACATCACATGAGTTTTAGTTTTTTCAGACTTCCGCCAGCCCCTTCCATACATGTCCAAGTCTCTAATGACCATGCTGTTCCCAATAAATATGGCAGTATCACTATCAAGTACTTCACTGATTACATGCGCTACATATGGCTCAGTTAACATGCATTCAGAGTCGATTTTAAATGCTATTTCCTGCGCAACCTAAAAAAAGCACATGTAAATTAGACACTAAATGTAATCTTATTGTGGAATATGTAAAGATATTCAACTGATACAATAAATTATGTGAATAAATGACAAGATAGAAGGTCAAAGTTGTTCATCATTGCATAAGCAGTTCTAGCCATCATAACTTCAAATGTTGATTCGTAAAATCAAATAGATAAATAGTAGAATTGATATTTATCTGTGTGTTTTTTACACAAATGGCTAACTAGAAAGCAACTTTTGATTTCTAGCAGTCAAATCTTAAACATTACTGCATAACATCTTCTTCTTTACTAGAACACGGCTACCGCCTCTCAGTAGGAGATCAAAGTAACCTTCAAATGGATAACATATACTTGACGACAATATATGTGTTATATACTAACCACTGAGTGATAAAGCTAGATATGTCTTCAGCAAAATAGAGAAGAAAGACTATCTTGGTACTATTTCAGCTATGCTAGTAGATAGCACGTAGTAACTAAAACAGTTGCTCAAAAATACAGGACTAAAAAGAGAAAATTGGCCTAATAATCTTGGTACAATTGCATAATGATTTCTGAAACCATTATGCAGCCAAGCCCCCTCTATTTCCAAGAGAAAGGTAATTTAATAGACGTATACTATTTTTTTTTGCAAGTAATATGGCCGTAAGATGAGTTGATGACAAAAAAAAAAAAGAAGAAAATTACTGAATTTAACAGATATTTAAATAAGCTGTTGGGAGATGGAAAATTGATTATAGAAAGAACAACATATAGCTAGCCAGAGTCAGATGGTTCATACCACTGAATTCAGTGCTTTCAGGAGATTACTCCATCCTCTGGCCTTCTTCGGTAAATGGACATTACATAATGCATCAGCAAATTCTGTTATGGTACTCTGAATTCTGTGAGTAACAATATGAGAAGGATCATGACGGTATGGGTGATTGTCAACCAAGACATATGAAGCTGGAGGACAGTGATCCAGAAACTGGCCAATTCGTTTGCTAGTAATCCTGCTACCAATCTGTCATCGGCATGAGCTAGAAGCTTAGAAGGCATTATAAGAAAATGGCAGACTACCAAATTTCCACTTTTCTGATAACAAAGGTTAGCATAGATGGAACACCATATATTTTTATCTGTAATACCATAGTACTTTTATTTGCAGTCCTGAGCATAAGCAGGTTATGAGTATGAAAATGATATCTGACAACATAACTATGTTATTTGCATTTCGTTGACTTATTAGAAAATTATATGAAATGGTGAATTTTCTAAAATGGTGGACAATACAAAAGAGAAATGTAAGCAAAACAAGATCCTCTGCACAGTCAAAGCAGGACAAGTATGTTTAAAAGGAAATGAAGGCAAACAGTAGAACAAACCAAAATAATAAAATATTCAAAATCAGAAAATCAGATTAACATAGTCAATCATATCCGCTCTAAAGGAAATGCCAGCCACGTGAGGAAGGGGAAAATTGAAAATGCACTGAGCGTAAATGGGCTATTCTAGATAGCCTAGCTAATAAAAATTAAGGATTGTAAAAAGAATATACTGAACAATAATTAGTCACTGATGGAAAAACTAAGAATCTAAGAGTATCTTCATTTGCATTTTAAGCTGATGATATCAACTGATAAGAAGAAAAAAAATTCTGTCGATACTCTAAACATCACCTGGCACGAAGCGCTGCAGAGCAGAATAACAAAGCAACCTATGATATAATGGTCCTTTTTTTATGAACTGTTTGTTTAACTAAGCACATTATACGGCAAGAGAAGAAAACTAATGAAATAAAAAGAGCGCATACCTGAATAACCACATCAGGCAGTGCCCAGCTCTTGACAGAATCAGCAAGTAGAGCATGATCCATGTGGTCTATAAAAAGGAAATCATCCTTAAGTTCTGGAAATGAAGTAAATGATATGCGCAACCGCAAGCCTGATAAAATATCAGTAACAATTGGCCAAGAAAGGTGCTTAGCTAACTGAACTGCCGCCCACATGTCATCTTCAGAGTGGATAGAGCCAACCAGCAGAAGCCCTTTGTTTGCTCTCATTATTACTTCCAAAACCCCAGTCATTGAGTTAGCATAATTATTGCTTGCATACAAACCTTGCATTCTTCTATATCTAGTATAAGGTTCCATGCTTGTTAACCACATATCTAATCCTCGTAGGCATTCCCTTGTCCATTCTCTATATGAGTCCTCCAAAGGTTCTCTAAATGAACAATTTATATGAACAGGACCATGTGGCACTTGAGTTGCAGCATAAGCGGCTGAGTCAACAGTAGTTAGAACCATTTTTGCAGAAATTTGATCAGTTGGTGGAGGGAGATTAAAGAAATACCTCACGAACTTTCCAAAATGATTGACCTGAAGTATAGCAGGAAGAACACAACAACAATGATGTTTGCACAGTCGACTTCACAAAGCTTGCGTAAGAAAGTTACAAACAATGATGAGAAAGAAGACTTAACTTTCCATACATTTAGACAATTACACCACAAAACTATCACTACTTTCAATTTGATAAATATCCTTTTATTTTTGAAAATGCTAAAATTTTGCGAAAAACCCTCCTCATAACATTGTAAGTGGCATAACCTATCCTAGATAACTAAAACATACCAAAATAGGTAGTTAATGCATGCCTTGACACAATACCAGTGTGTCATCACACTTTGGCATGAAAAAGCTTAATTTCTTCGGCACCAAGAGGAGACCAAGAAAATAAAATAGGTAGTTAATCTAGTTATCTGTAGATTATCTAAATTATAATCGCCAAGGTGCAATGCACATGTGAAGGGCACTAATATTGCATAAAATTCTGTTATTGGCAACAGGAAGTACCAATGACTTAAATATAAAAATGTCAATTTGAATGTAGTGATGATTGCAGAGCCAGAATCCTATTCAAAATCCAGTGTGTCATCACACTTTGGCATGAAAAAGCTTATTTCTTCGGCACCAAGAGAAGACCAAGAAAATAAAATAGGTAGTTAATCTAGTTATCTGTAGATTATCTAAATTATAATCGCCAAGGTGCAATTCACATGTGAAGGGCACTAATATTGCATAAAATACTGTTATTGGCAACAGGAAATACCAATGACTTAAATATAAAAATGTCAATTTGAATGTAGTGATGATTGCAGAGCCAGAATCCTATTCAAAATTCAGACTGAGCACAATGCAAAAATTAGAGTAATAAAATCAGAATGTAACTTCAAGATTATTGGTAAAAACAATTCCAACCCTAAAGTGAAATAAAGAAAAGCAAGAGTAGATGTGTACTCAACATAATAATCAAAACGAATGATATCTCGGACCTGATCAATAGATTGGTTGGCTCCAGCATCATGCAGCTCTGGAGGGCGATCAGCTGTGAGCAACATAAGAGGTACAAAGTCTTGACTGGCCTCCACCACCTGCATATTAACTGAAAGAATTGCATGGAATTCGCAAAACAATGGAGGATCATTTGTTTTTACAAATTTATAACAAGGTACACTTAGTAGTTTCAAGACAAGGCAAGAGAGGTTTCAGACTAAAAAAGAAAAAAAAAAAAAAAAAAAAAAACCTTTGTGAGAAGATTTAATAATTTTGTTGCTGACAAAATAAGCAACCCCAAAATTATAAAAAGAACAAAACGAGGAAAGGACTATCATTTGAAGTAAGAAATAAGATCAGTATAAAATGAAATTTGAGAGTCGCACCGAAGGAAGAAGATTTGACACTGCAGTTCCTGAGGATGTAATGACAACTGCAGGTTTATTGGCACCTCTTGCATACCCGACAGCATGAAACCCAAGTGAGCGCTCATCATAACATGAAACACAACTTGTCAAGGAATGCGCACAAGCAGAAAGCGCAAGTGGTGATGATCGTGACCCTGGAGCTATGCAGAAGTACTAAAATAAGGAGGCAATTAGAAATGTATTCAAGAAATAGGAAGTAAACCATCAATTGGTGAGACTCACCGTCAAGCCAAGTCTAACACATTCTTCAACTATAAGAGACGCCCATGCTAGATTGATGTTGGAACACTCTTTTATTGGCAAATGGGTTCCATGGGAACGAAAATGCTAGCAGAAGGAAAAAAAAATAGTGAAAAAATAAATATCTGAAACTCATTTTCATAATCATGCTGCAAGGAAAAGCAGCAGGGATTTTCCATATATAAAAACCATAATCTCCAATCATATTTCAAAACTGGAGTAAATGACAGCATGTTCCAACAAACCTATATGGTTTACTACAGCCTCTTGAGTCTGAAAGTTATATAGATGCAAACTAGAAGAGAATTTTGGCAGAATCGTACCATGTCATTAGTAAGAGAAAATGACTGTGAACAGCGGAAATAAGACTGATCAGAAATCGGAAGATTTCCCTGCTACAAAACAATAAGTTCATGAACATGGTGATAATATATCTAGAAGAGATTGCAATCTAGAGTTGATTGAAAGAAATTATGACTGCCAATCACCCTATGGACAAGCTATATATAGAGAAATTGCATTCAATCTATGTCATGATGGAGTATAGTAAGATTTCGAGCAAGACCATTAGTTGTAGTAACATGATTAAATGCAACTTTGAGCAAGGTTTCTCTAAAAAAAAACACACTTCGAGCAAAGACATGACTGATAGAGTCTCACAATATTAGGGGAAATCAATATGAAAAGTTCAAGGAAACTTACCGAGAAGAAGAAGATACCTTTTGCATGCAATTAGCTCCAACAGCAGCTCTAGCAAGAACCAGAGCATTCAAGTACACCTAAGGAATATAAGACAACACAAACGTATTAGTGTGCAAACATAAGTCAGACTCAAGTCAAAATTCATTTTTCATCAAAACAAAATTTTGGCTTCAATACGTTCAATTTTCAAAGAAACTTTTGCTTTCGATACGTTCAATTTTAGGTCTTTATGTCACTTTACATCTTTTAGTTGGTGAGCGATGAAGATGCCACTGATGCCTTCTTTGTTCTTTATGCTTTCCAATTTTCAAATATTGAAAGGGTATTTGAGAACCATCTAATAACTTGTAGGTTGATTATTTTGTTCAAAAGAAGTGTCCCGCGAAAAAACTTATGATACAAAATGTTACTTTGAAATTAGATTTTATGAGACAAGGTACTGCAACACAAAAAAAATAAAAAGGAAAAAAGAAAACCTCTCTGCTTCCTATCCTCCCTCTCTGCTTCCCAATTCTCTCTTTTCTTTTTTACTATCTATCCCTATCCCATTTACCAAAGCATATGGTAAATAACACTTAGAAATTGTTGCCTATTGAGAGAAAATAAGCTTTTTTGAATTTTTTTAGCAATGGAATTGTTCTTTGTATCAAAAGCTTGTATTATTGCCATATAATCAACCTTTAAAATAGTGATAGAGCCAGTATGTTCATATTAAATAGTCCAAGAAGTGTGAACAAACCAAATTTTGTCACCAAACCACTGATTGATTATCAGATCTTCTAGCAAAGGCTGCAGTCTATACCTATTAAGTCCTAAAGAAGCTTTCAGAGAGTAAAATTATTGACATATATGATGATTGATCAGAGAAACATACAACAGACTGATTATTGTTAATCAGGTTCAAGATGAAGTATTGAATCCCAAAATAGAAGTACCATTTGAGCATTTTTAATCTTCACCGCATTTGATTGTCCAGAGCTGCAACTCATCCACAGCTCTTTCTCATAAATGTTAACTGGAGCAATATAGTCAATCATCTGCTAGAGATATCAAAAGGGCAAAAAAGGGAAAAAAAAAAAAGAAGATTATCTCAAAGAAAATAAGGGAGAAACATACACATACTTCTTTAGTAGTAAGTTCATAGATATATAATTATTAGCTTACAGATATACATAGGTAAATCTAGAAAAAAGAAGTATGCATTTAAAACCAGCCCAGTATTCCGATACAAAAGTTATAAACTAAAAACCCCTAAACGGGAGAGTAGGGGGAAGGTAAAAAAAAAACCATCGGGATGCTGGTGGGGGGGGTGTAAAAAAAATCCATCAGAAGGTGAGGGAAAGGAAAAAAAAGCCAAAAAAAAAAAAAAAAAAAAAAAAAAAAAAACATTGGGAGGAGGACGCCAAAAAAACAAAAAAAGATTTCCATAGGGAGTAGGGGGAAAGAAGAAAAAAAAATTACCAAAAAAAAATCCCATTGGCCCCGGGGAGAAGGGGGGAGGAGAAAAAAAAAAAACATGGAACGTTAAGGGGGAAAAAATTACTACCCAAAGATCCATTCCATTAGGGAGGGGGGACCACAGAAAAAAAACCATTAAAGCGGAGGGGGAGGAAAGGAAAAAAAAAAATACAATCGGTGGGAGGGGGTGTGTGGGGAGGGGAGAGTAGTAGAGGGAAGAATAAAAATAAAAACACAAAAAAAAACACTAAAAATCCATTAGCGGCTGTGTTGCCTCACCCCTGTAGCTTAGTTCATCTTTCAATGAATAAAGCGGTAGCATGCTACCTATTTCTCAAAAAAAAAAAAAATCCATCAGTGGAGAGAAGAGTAGGGCACACATGGGAGGGAAGGAAAAAAGAAAAAACACTCAACTGGCGAGGGTTGTGGGCGCGGCAGCACTTGGGGGTGAAGGGGAAAAAAAAAAAAAAAAACATCGCCACGGTGGGCATCGTGCGGCGATACCTGCTTGGGTATCGCACTATATTTGATCAATTTTCTAAAACCATAAAAATAAGTGAGGATTTATACCTATGATTCAGCAGGTCATGACTAGACATCTATATAGAACTTCCTAGCATTTAGAATGCGACTTTGGATAAAAAGAAAAGCTACTGGAGAGGGGAAAAAGGTTAAAAATAAAGTGGCAGAGCAGCGGACAGCAAGTCTACCATTCTTTAACAACACGGCAATAAACAGTTGAAAGTATGGAAGAAGAAATTTTGAGAAAAATGCAAAGGTAAAACCTTAAATTGATGACAACGCAAATGAAGACAATTAAAAAGTGACATATCATGAAGAGAAGAGTCAAGATATTTAGTTACTGAGCAGACAATTAAAAACATTTAGAAGTGCGGACAGCAAGTGCTTGTGTGACATGTCATGTAGGCAATGGATCATACGTTCAGTCTCTGAGCAGGCATCTGAATGTAAATTAGTGAGATGATATTGAAAAGTGATCCAAAATTCTAATTACCTTGTGAAAATATGACTCAAATATATAAACTGCTCTCTCAAATGTATACGACAACATCGAGTCGTCCCAAGCAAGTGTTGATGCTAACAATGAGCAGCCATCGAATTCGTTCAGCTCGATCTGCAGTTTACAACTCGATTTAGGAAGCATCAATGCACAAATCCAAATTTCTGTGAATAAATTTTGAAGTAGACCAAGACACGCAAGATCATAGTTCTATTCAAAGAACTATCAACTGCTATAAGGCTTCGGAACAGATAACAAATAGAATAACCTACAAAGATCTGCAAGCTGGTTCCAAGAACAATTCATGGAAGTATTGCTGCCAAATAATAATAGCTTAAACTAACCCACAATGCAATCCATATATTCTGATTCAAAGTCCAAAACTGTACAAACAGAGGCGTAGACTAATATGAAACATGAATTGTATGAGCATCCTTACCAGTGATGATACCAGTGATAATTGATGAATCCTTAGACAAAGAAGTAATGTTGTGTGCCACAGTGGAAATGGTTATCTAACATTCTATGCTAGGATAGTCTGCTAGCTTGAGATAGCTCAAATAAGAATTTTTACTTAGTTGCTGAATTTTAAAATTTTCAATGTGTAAAAAATATAGAAAATTGCAGGAAACATATATAGAGATTGGATTATGAGGTCTGAAAATTAGGTCAATGAATGTTGCAAGAAATGATTAATAATGTTAGCTATCCAACTAGATAGCTGTTAGCGTAAACAAGAAAATGCCATGAATAACTAAATAGTTAAGACATTTGCTAAACTATTTTGTTATCATTATCTTTTGTTGAGCATAAATATGATAGTACCACTTGATCAAACAATATAGCCATAATCAACCACCCCGCCCCCCCCCCCCCCCAAAAAAAAAAATGCAACTCAGAACTCGTATGCCGAAACTATACAGAGCAACCATGAAATAATGTGGCTAACATCTGTTGAAAGATTAAACAGGTTCCTAACACTATCGGAATATTTAGGCAATCTGGAAAGCATATCTTCCAACTAAATAGCAAACTTTCCCTTTTTCATCCAAATATAAAATAAGTTGTGATAATGAAAATATTGAGAGTGGACACATTGCAGAAGTGAAACGAGATGGTTTCACCTGAGGGATAAAAAGGTAAAAAGAACCAGATTTCTCCACCATTGAAGATAGCTCCTTGTTGAAATTCAGATCAACGAAACCATAAGCTCTTACCAGGTGGCAATCGCTTGAAAGATATCTAAAGAGAGTCAATTGTGTTAGCAAATGAACTCACGAAACAGCATATAATATTTGTAAATCAATGTACCATGACTGTATAAATATATATTTTTTTAATTTTTGACTAGAATATTTTAGCAGGTGGTAAAAATATGAGTTAAAAATAGAAATATATAGACTATGATCACTAATTGTTTATTTTAGTACTTTATCTAAGTGTTATGTTCCATAATCTCTGAATGTAGCAACCGATCATGAGAAATATTGTTCTTCCTGTACAACCCTAGATATGACATTCTATCGAATTGAAATCAATGCATTCAAGTAGAATCGACAAATTCAATAATACGAGCTATGTAATTCTAAATGTTTTTGACAAGATGAAGCATTCAAAACATCTAAGATAAATGAAATTAAACCAAAAGTTGTAGAATTATTATGGATAAGTATCACTCTTCAATTCAGATGGCCCTCTAACTAAGTTTGCTCTTAGATTGAATATGAAAATGCTGACATAGATGGGTAGGGAGAGAAAAAGCACCTTGCCAGCAAACTATATCCTTTTTGGATATGAGAAGAACCATGCAGACAAACTGCAGTACCAAAACCAGAAACCTCAAGCAATTTATTTCGTGGAGCCAATTCAAGGGATAGATCATGAGTTCGTGAAGTGCAGATATAAAATTGTGGATATCCTGACAAATTCCTGCATTGATGGTACAGCCAATTTGATGCCTTTGTACTCGGAGGCACAAGTACCTGCAACATTACAGTCCAAACACGTTGGTGCCTGCTCTTGCCTAAAGTAGTTAAGAGCACAATTGCCAGAACAAGAATACATTATCATGATAATTCAGAGCCTTTCTAATCCAAGAAAACTTTCTTGTTCTCCCTTTCAATTCTTCAGGAAACTCAATTTTTTTTTTCAAAAAGAAAGAAGATAATCAATGATAATCATGAATAGATTAATCGCATCTAACAGACCACTATGAGAAGAGGAAAGGAACAACAACTTTCTTGTTTTTTTTTTTTCTTGTCATTATGTTATGTGTTCAAGAACCGACTCAAATTTTAAATCAAAAAGAACGAAGCAGCTAATCAATGATCATTATGAATAGATCAATCCCATTAAAAAAAGTACTATAATTAGAAACTAAACATCTGCCATACCTGATATCTGAGGACACCACTACTGGCAGAGGGTGGATTCGTCTTCAGCTCTTCGATCGCGTTCTTTATCTTCTCATACCCCGCTTTAAGCGTGAGAGCCGGAGGAAGAGTCCGCGTCAAGAAGAGATCAACGGGCAAATCTCTATCCCCTACATCCAGTATCTCATCTGCGTCGATCTCCAAACCACCGCAACACGAACTCTGCGAATTCACCTGCAAGAATCAAACCGGTAAAAGAAAGAACTACAAAAGGACCGGTAATGGAGGAAGGAAGGGATCAAATACCTGGAAATTAGGGTTTGATCGGAACTGGAGACGATTGTAGAGGCGGTTCTTGAGAGGGAGAGGGATCGAGGAAGAAGGGTTTGGGGGGATCTTGCGGACGAAGCGGCGAGAGAGGAGAAGGGTTTTGGGTGCGCGGGGTGAGAGAGGCGAGGGTTTGAACCGAGGGAGGAGCTCCGCTCTCAGCATCGCGAAGAGGAAGAAGAGGAGAGGAGAGTGGTAGCGTCGCACGGAGGGAACGAAACGCTCACGTAACGGTCGAGCGGAGCGGATAAGATAACGCTATTTATACAGTGGGATTCAAATTGGCCCGAACACATCAATCACATCTGTGGGCCGGGCCGGTGAATAATTGGGCCAGATCATGTTTTCAGCCCATTAAGAATGGCCGAGTACATTTTCAATATTTTCTTTTTTTTTTTTTTGAGAGAGATCATTTTCAATATTTTCTAAAGCTATTCTTCCCTTAAATTATATATATTATCCATAAATTTAGAATAATATAGTGCTGCAGTTAGAAGTGGCTCTTAATTATTGTCTCTAAAACTTTCTCAAGATTTTCGCATATCATGGAATCTGTTCCTCATTAAAGTACTTAGAAAATGCCACGGCTCACATAAAATGTACTATAATAATTACACCATATGGCTCTTTTTTAGTAAATCTTTATTCCCCGGCTATTTATGACTGTCCATAATAAATGCCGCACTATATATAGATGCATCTATAATAAATTAATAAATTAAAGATAAGATATTGCAACAACCTCTCGAGTGAAACCTAATCGAAGAAATGGCCAGAGCCTTGTATGGCGTTTTCTTAGTTATGTATTTTACATTAGCCTCTTCTGCTATCCAATCTCTGCAGCTTCGAATGATCCATAGAGACTCAATCTACTCTCCGCTCTATCCAGGAAACCTTACCGCCGAAGAGCACATGGATCGTCTATATAACTACACAACTCTTCGAGCCAAAATGATCGAGTCGAGAATGTCGTCCGCAGCCCTCGACTACAACACAACGCGCGTCCAACCTCGCGTAGAATTTGTTCCCACCCTTTACGTTCTGGAGCTTGTGATCGGCACACCGCGGCACGCGCGAGAGCACCGCAAAGCGCGATACTTGATGATGGACACCTCTAGCGGCCTCGTCTGGCTACAATGCCAACCGTGCATCCACTGTTGGAGCCCTCCTGCCGTGGTTTTCGACCCAAGAAGCTCACAAAGTTTTGCCCCAGTACCATGCAACCATCCATTATGTGATTTGAGAATCCCACACCAGTTCCAGTGCATCAATCACCAGTGCCATTACACTTACATGTACGGACATCCGTCATTGACGAGGGGAGTTCTCGCGACAGAAACATTCGGCTTTGCTTCCGACCGTGGCGGTTTCGAATTTGTGCATAACTTTGCCTTCGGTTGTAGCCACGACAGCCAAAATTTCAACACTCTAGGCAGCGTTGTGTCAGGCATTGCCGGATTTAACCGAAAGAGAACGTCATTTTTGAGCCAAATGAATCAAGGCCAAGCCAATGGTAAGTTTGTCTACTGTCTCCAGAGAGAAACCAACCGCCCGAGTGTTCTAAAATTTGGCGAGATGCCGTATTGCATGGGCCTCATGTTAAAAAGGTCCCGTTTGAAGATATCCATAGCGAGATCGATTATTTTGTAAGCCTTATCGATGTGAGCGTCGAAAACCGTCGTGTTGGGTTCCCGCCAGGTACCTTTAGGGTGCGGATAGAGCATGGCGTGTTAAAAGGCGGCTTCTTCATCGATTCTGGTTCAGCATATTCCAGTTTCAATACCGGTGGACCTTATGAGCGTGTCAAGAATACCTTCGAAGAGTATTTTCATCGGTTCAGGTTAGCTCACTGTCACCAGCACGGATTTGAGGTGTGTTATAAGATTCCGCGAGGGGGGTTTAATGCATATCCCAGTATGACGTTTCACTTTCAGAATGGCAACGACTTCATGGCGCCACCGGAAAATGTGGTTGTGATAGATCAAAGGTGTTTTTGTGTCATGATAGGAAAATCTCAGACAGTTAACACCTTGGGAGCTTATCAACAACGGAATTACCAAATGTCATTTGATATTCAGAGTAGGACTATATCGTACGCTCCTGCAGATTGTACTAGAGATGCTTAATAGACAGAATAATGGGCGTAATTTGCAATTATTAGCTTTTAAAAAGAAAGAGCAGAGACAAATTGGCGTAATTTGAAATCTTATCGTTGTCAATACATTGATAAAAAATAAGAGCGAACTAAGAAGCCAATTGGCTCCATTGAATTTCGACGTAAATCCGACGTAATTCTAGGGATAGCCTCAACCTTCGAAAGTGGGAATTTCACATCCCACTCAGTCGAGATTAGAAATCTGTCTAATTTTGCAAATGTTGGGTTACGCTGCATATTAGACCAAGTGAATAATTGATTAATCATAGGTAGATCCAGGAGCGCAAGTTTTTGAATAAGATCATTGAACATACGAGTCGCCTTATTGCTCCACAGTTTTTCTTTGCATTCAGTTTATAGTTAAATTCATCTGCTAAATGAATGAAGCGAGTAGCGTGCTATCTTTCTCTCAAAGAAAAAATATTGGATCTAAGAATGACAGACGCGTAACATGTTTTAATTTTGTGAAAATCGTGCTTTTAAATAAAAAGATGGAAGTTATCTAGTTTATTTATTAAGAAAAATAAACTTAGCAAGCAACAAAAAAAACTCGCGTAGCACCTTATCTCAGATGAGGTAAATAAGGTCTTAGATTAGGGTACTATCGCTAGCTTGAACTGGAACTCATAGGGCCAACTACAGTGACATGCCCGATGCCTACGTAAATTTTTTTTTTTCACATAGAATTAATATTTCCACACCGCACTGTTTTCTGTGGCTTAGCCAAATAGAGCCAGCCTAACACCGATTGGTTGTTAGGACTTTTTCAATATTTTCTTAAGATTAAAAAGCTTTTTTCACCTAGCTTATATTATACATATATTATCCATTAATTTAGAATAATATAGGGCTGCAGTTGAAGTGGCTCTTAATTATTGTATCTAAAACCTTCTCAAGATTTTCACATGTCATGGAATCTCTTCCTCACTAAAGTACTTAGAAAAAATCAAGGCGCACATAAATATACTATAATTACACCATATGCTCTTTTTTTCAACAAAACAATCACTAAATCTTTATTTCCCGGCTATGACTGTCCATAATAAATGCCGCACTGTGCATCTATAAAAGACAAGATACTGCAACAAGCTCAAGATTTTCACATATCATGGAATCTCTTCCTCACTAAAGTACTTAGAAAAAATCAAGGCTCACATAAATATACTATAATTACACCATATGCTCTTTTTTCAACAAAACAATCACTAAATCTTTATTCCCTGACTTTGACTGTCCATAATAAATGCCGCACTATACATAGATATGCATCTATAAAAGAACTAGATATTGCAACAAGCTCATGAGTGAAACCTAATAGAAGAAATGGCCGGTGCCTTGTATAACCTTTTCTTAGCTATGTATTTCCTATTGGCCTCTTCTATTATCCAATCTCTGCAGCTTCGAATGATCCATAGAGACTCAATCCTCTCTCCGCTCTATCCGGGAAACCTTACCGCCGAAGAGCACATGGATCGCCTATATAACTACACAATTCTTCGAGCCGAAACGATTGAGTCGAGAATGTCGTCCCCCGTGATCAACTACAACGCAACGCGCATCCAACCTCGCCTGCATGTTAGCTTCTTCCTTTACGTTCTGGAGCTTGCGATAGGCACACCGTGGCGTGCGCAAGCGCCCCGCCAACCCCGGTACTTGATGATGGACACTGCTAGCAGCCTCATGTGGCTACAATGTCTACCATGCGCCCGTTGCTGGAGCCCTCCTCACTTGGTTTTCGACCGGCGAAGGTCACGAAGTTTTGCCCCGATTCCGTGCAACCATCCGTTATGCGACTTGAGAAATCCAGAAGTGTTCCGATGCGTTAATCGCCAGTGCCACTACACTTACAGGTACGCAGATCCGGCATTAACGAGGGGAATTCTCGCGACGGAAACACTCTCCTTAGGTTCTGACCGCGGCGGTTTCAAACTTGTGCATAACTTCATCTTCGGCTGTAGCCATGACAACCGAAACTTCAACAATTTAGGCACCCAGGTGCAGGGCATTGCCGGATTTAACAGAAGGAGCGCTTCGTTTTTGGGCCAAATGAATCAGTTAGCACAAGCCCATGGTAAGTTTGCATACTGTCTCCAGAGAGAAATCAACCGCCCGAGTGTTTTGAAATTTGGTGAGCACGCCGAATTGCGCGGGCCTAACGTTAAAACTGTGCCGATTTTACATCTCCATAACGAGATTGATTATTTTGTAAGCCTCGTGGACGTGAGTGTCGCAAACCATCGTATTGGGTTCCCGCCAGGTACCTTTAGGGAGCGGATAGAGCATGGTGTAATAAAAGGCGGTTTCGTCATAGATTCCGGTGCGGCGGCTGCGAATTTCAATGGCGGTGGACCTTATGAGCGTGTCAAGAATACCTTCGAAGAGTATTTTCAGCGATTCGGACTAGCTCACCATCACCATCACAGATTTGAGGTGTGTTATAACATTCCGCATGGAGGGTTTACTGCGTATCCCAGTATGACGTTTCACTTTGAGAACGGTAACGACTTCGTGGCGCCGCCGGAAAATGTGGTTGTCTTTGTAGAACAGAATTATTTTTGTGTCATGATAGTAAAATCCAATGTAGTTAATACCTTAGGAGCTCATCTACAACGAAATTATCGGATGTCTTTCGATATTCAGAGAGAGACTTTCTCGTATATTCCTGCAGATTGTGGTAGAGATGCCTAATAGAGAGCATTATATGTGGTTGTAATTTGCCACTACTAACTTAATAAGAAGAAAAAGAAAAGACAGTGCATGATCATACAATTTACTCGTGAAGCTTTTGCCGATCAATATTGTAGATTAACATAGAGCTCGTGTTTATTATCCTGTGCAAGAGAATGTAATCAAATCCCCAGTTCATCGTTGCCATTAATTCGATCTTTCGAGAATGAGAGCAAACTAATTAAGAAGCTCTGGACTCGATCTCGATCGAGCCAACCTTGGGCCCAAGAATGGCGAACGTGAAACATACTTTAATTTCACTTTAATTTTTAAAAAGGAAAAGCATGCCAGGCTCCAAAATAATAGCACAAATACAAATGATCCAAGTTATGAAAAATAAAATGCATAAGCTTTTAAATTGTTTTAATTAATCAACTAGCTCAATTTCTGTGAAATTTCGTAACTATATTATATGTATAGCACGTGAAATTACTAGAAGATCATTGAACCGCTCCTTCGAGTCGTGCAAAATCAATTCAAGTTGTTCTTTCTAGACTAATTAAAAAAAGTACAACTTAATTATTGTTGGAATTTGTAAGAGAGGTTGTATAAAGGGCATCCAATTCGTTCTTATATTTTTATTAAAAAAAAAAACTACTTATAAAATATTTGTCCAAAAAAATTGAGGGTGCTTTATTGTAGGTTTTTATCATTGAAAAAGGTAAGAGTACAAAACAATACGCATGCAAAAGGAGGTTTTTTTTTAATTTATTTTTTACAATTTAGCTTTTTTTATTTTGAAAGAGAGAAAGGTAGCATGCTACCTGCTTTATTTATTCATTTAGAAATAAATTCGAACTAGGACTCGACTACTAACTATTAAGCTATTTTGCCACTTGCGCTAATTGTTTTAATTATAGACTAGATATTACATATAGCATTGAGTGTAGGTGTGTAATGTGGGCCATACTAGGCCAGCATGGCCCACATTAATCGGGCCAAAACGGGCCAGAGTCCGGCCCGGCTCGGCCCTCTTCAAATCCGGCCCGAAAGTCACAGGCCGCGCCGGCCCGGGCCATGCTCCGGGCCGGCCCTTTAATTTTTCAATTTTTTTAAAAACAAAAAAATAATAATAAATTATTTCTATTTAAATTAGTGTTTTGATTAAAAAAAAAATTAAAATTTATAAAAATAACAATAAAATAATAAATTTTTAAATTTTTTTAAAAAATATATGAATTATTATTATTATTATTTTAAAAAAATTAAGCTTTTGGGCCAATGGATCAAAATTCTCTGGTCCATTGGACCAATAATCAGGTCTGCGTTGGGAGGTGAGCTCCCCAAGAGCTCGGACCAAGACATGGGCCTTGGGATCCAGGCTGTGCTGGGCCGGTTAGCACGTCCCAAGCGGGCCGTGCCGTGTAGGGCCGCCCGCTTATCTTCTCCCGGCATTGCCGAGGCACGGTTCGGGCCGTACCATGCCAAACTGTTGGGTCCAAAGAAAAGCGGCCCATCACAGCCTGAAAGCCTGGCCTGGCCCGGCCTAAATCCGGAAGGCCCACGTGTTGCCCGGCTCGTTTTACATCCCTAATTGAGTGGATTAAATAAACCGATGTGGAATCAAAGTTGGTGGTCCGGGCCGTTGAATAATTGGGCCGGATCATAAATAACTACCACCGGTTGGCTCTTTGGACTTTTTCAAGATTTTCTCGAGATTAAAAAAGTTTCTTTTTTAATCTTTTTATATTATCCACTGATTTAGTATAAGATAAGGCTAAAGTTGAAATAGATCTTAATTATTGTCCCTGAAAACTTTCTCAAGATTTTCACAGATTTTGTAATCTCTTTTTCATCAAAGTACTAAATAAAAAGCCATGGCGAACATAAATATACAATGAAACACACCATATATATGTTCCTTTTTCAACAAACCTATCACTAAATCTTTATTCCCCCGCTATGACTATCCATAGTAAATGCTGCACTATAGATGCATCTATAAAAGACAAGATGTTGCAACAAGCTCATGAGTGAAACCTAATAGAAGAAATGGCCAGTGCCTTGTATAGCCTTTTCTTAGTTATGTATTTTACATTAGCCTCTTCTGTTATCCAATCTCTGCAGCTTCGAATGATCCATAGAGACTCAATCCACTCTCCGCTCTATCCGGGAAACCTTACCGCCGAAGAGCACATGAGTCGCCTATATAACTACACAATTCTTCGAACGCAAACGATTGAGTCGAGAATGTCGTCTCCGGCAATCAACTACAACACAACGCGCGTCCAACCTCGTGTGGAATTCATTTCCGGCCTTTACGTTCTGGAGATTGGAATCGGTACCCGACGACATGCGCGAGAGCACGGACAAGCCCGGTACTTGATGATGGACACCTCCAGCGGCCTCGTGTGGCTACAATGCTTACCGTGCACCCATTGCTGGAGCCCTCATCACTTGGTTTTCGACCCGAGAAGCTCACAGAGCTTTGCCCCGATTCCGTGCGACCATCCGTTATGCGATTTGAGGAATCCAAGAGTGTTCCAATGCATTAATCACCAGTGCCACTACACTTACAGGTACGGACAACCGGCACTAACAAGGGGAGTTCTCGCGACAGAAACACTCGCCTTAGCTTCTGACCATGGCGGTTTCGAATTTGTGCATAACGTCGCCATCGGCTGCAGCCACGACAGCCAAAACTTCCACCTTTTAGGCATCCTTGTGTCGGGCATTGCCGGACTTGGCAGAAGGAGCACTTCGTTTATAAGCCAAACGAATCGAGTGCAAACCCATGGTAAGTTTGCGTACTGTCTCCGCAGAGAAATCAACCGCCCGAGTGTTCTGAAATTAGGTGAGAGTGCCGTATTGCGCGGGCCTAACGTTAAAAGTGCTCCTATCGCAAATGTTCATAGCGAGATTGATTATTTCGTTACCCTTGTCGACGTGAGCATCGCAAACCGTCGTATTGGGTTCCCGCCAGGAACCTTTAGGGTGCGGTCGGAGCATGGTTTACTAAAAGGCGGTTTCGTCATCGATTCCGGTTCAACGTACGCCAGTTTCAACACCGGTGGACCTTACGAGCGAGTCAAGAATACCTTCGAAGAGTATTTTCAGCGATTCAGACTAGCTCGCCATCACCATCGGGACTTTGAGGAGTGTTATAAGATTCCGCATGGGGGGTTCAATGCATATCCCAGCATGACGTTCCACTTTGAGAATGGTAATGACTTCGTAGCACCGCCGGAAAATACAGTTGCCTTAGTAGATCAGAGGTATTTTTGTGTCGCGATAGCAAAAGCCAGTACCGTTAACACCTTAGGGGCTTATCAACAACGAAATTATTGGATGTCATTTGATATTCAGAGTGAGACTTTATCGTATGTTCCCGCAGATTGTGGTAGTAGAGATGCTCAATAGACAGAATTATAAATGGGTGTAATTTGCAACTAAGGGTGTAATTTGCAAATATTAACATAGTGCCGCATTTAAATATCTATACTATCCAAATAAGATGAAGATCACTATATAGAATAACTATAACCTTAGTCCATATTAAAGAAAGGCTAAAAGGAAGATAACCTCTCTCAACACATCGTATATTGTAGTTTGTCCTTTAGATACGAAAAACATGTATTTAACTCTCCTTAAAAGATAAAAAATATCTTACCAAATTATAGCGTTGGAAAAAAAAATGATGTGTCTAAATACACCACCATTTTATCATTTTTTTTTTTTTCCTCCTCAAAAGGGTTAAGTCTCTCTCTCTCTCTCTCTCTTTTTCCATAGAGGTTAGGTTTCATCTGTGTAAGCTTTCAAAAAGTTAAGTGCGTTGTTTTTTTAATCTAAAGATTAAATCTAAAACGTAATTTATTGAAGAGGGTAAAGAAAAAATCTAATCCATTCTTTCAAGTTTGGCCCATGCAAGGGAGCCAGTGGGCTGGACCCGAGTTCGGTCCAAGTAAATCTTGGACCTATTTTGTCACCAAACTCTCTTGTCATGTATAACGCATTGTGCCCGTAATTAATTTCAAAAGAAGTCTTAGTTTAAGATGTCGCTTATCCCTCAACACTTCATCATCTGTAGCAAAGCTTAATTATGACTCGTTTGGTGTCGACAAAGCTCCCCAATGTTAAAAAGCTGAGTATTTCTATTTTACAATTAGATTATAAAAATCATATTTAATTAATCAGACTCAATGCAATTTAATTATGCATCATACATGTAATCCTTTAGAAAAGTAGATTGAATATTATTATTATTTTTGTTACACACAATATATACTCAATGCAATTTTGTTGGGGGCCGGGCTATCTCACAACACCAAAGAAGAGGCGTCTCGGACTCGACACCTGAAAGTAGCCACGATCGTCACGCCGCAACACTCGAAGGGCTCTCCACGTCCTCACGACGTTGACGCGCCGAAATCGGCAACGAGTTTACCCTCCGCGCCTCTCAAACCATTGGACGTCGCCGACTTTGCTTTTGGAGGCCCGTAATGGCCTTTATTACCCACATTGATAGTGGATTAAGAGCCTAATTCGATTGATACGTAATCGGCTTTAACATGCGTGCAAGTTTGCGTCACCCTCGGACGCACTTCGATTATTAAATTGGATCAAGAAGGGGAGTGCACAAAAAATTTCGCCGAGATCCTAAGTGATATGCACGCATCTAACCGTGAGGGTTCAACACATTATTATTGCATCTAATAAGTCACGACACGTCCAAATAGTTTAAAGGATCTTAAGAGAACAATAATTGGTGTAGCCAATTAAATTAAGCAGCGTAATGGATGTAGGCGTCAAAGGCTTATCCATTCTCGGCCAATAACACGCTAATGCACGGAATATGAACCCTTATATATATAGTTAAAGGTAAAAAAAGGTGGTAAAATGACTTGGTGGTGGAAGAGGTGGGGGCCAAAGTGTGGTTTTATGGTACAAGTGATGGTACCACGAAATTCATACGCATGATATTTGAGAAGGGAGGATGTATTAGTGGGTGCACGATCTAACCCTGACGCTGAAAGATTCTGAATTTTAACATTTTAAACATATTATCATATACAGCTGCAGGAATACGTATAGAACTTTTCTGTACATAGTATTATAACAAGTCAACGCGCATATGTCGTGAAGTGAGAAATTTAGAATTTTTGAGTTTGTAATTAAGTAGAGACATTAATAGACCAGAAATGACTGATACATGAATGAGGTGCGAGTGGTGGGTGAGGTGCAGCCGGCACCAAGGCCTGTTTGCCTGGCGTGTAGCTCATAGGTGGGGCTCACCATTTTAACCTAGTGCCCCTCCATGGCAAGTAACCAATGCGAAGTAAAGAGTAAGGGATCGTTCCACTCTGATTTAGAAAAAAAGTACTTTTTACATAGTATTATTTTTCTTGAGAAAAAGATAGCGCGCTACCGGTTTCAATCATTGGATAAATGAGCTAAGCTATAAGAATGAGGCATCCTGGGCCTCCAAAAGGAGGTTAAGTTAAGGGTTCAAGTTGGGAAAAGTGAATTCCACTCCTTCACTAATTACTGGAGATTGAGAATAGCTTTTTCTGGATTTGGTTGGATTCTTCTAAAGATCAAGTCGTTTCTGACCTTCCAAATGATCTACCAGCAGCCTACTAAATCTGTTAGACTGTCTCTCTTCTTTTTACATAGTATTATTAAAAGAGATCTACTGTAGTATCTCTACCAAATAGTTTAATTATCTCTGTAGCACAGGTGAAATAGACATTTAAATTTTTATTTTAACTTTTAGTTAAAGAACTTCAAGAATCTTTCATTTATCAGACGTGCTATTATAATTAGTTGTAACTAAAAGCAAAAAAACCCGATGGACACTTGTCTTTAAAGCGTAAAGCCATGTCTAAGCGAAGATTAAAGTACATGAATGGTAAAGTACAATTTAACTATAAGGGCCCGTTTGGTTTGAGTTATGTAATATTACAAAGTATCTCGATATATCCAGGTATTTTGAATTTCGGCGTGAGATTACTACTAATGCTGCATTAGAGCGTTTGGTTTAATACAGTAATATAATACTAGATTACAGTATTTATAGTATTAATATGTTTGGTTCAGTTTATAAAATTTAGTAATCCTGACATAAAAGTATAGTTTTTTCCAAAATTATCCTTGTTGTGGTCATTTGAATATTATTTTTTACGGAAATAATGAATGGAGGGAAGGAGATCGTGATGATTACTTCGGAGGACGACGCAATAGAAGATGATAGGTGTTCGTGTGAGAGAGAGAGAGAGAGAGAGACGTTGAGAGAGAGAGCGAGAGAAAGCGGCGTGCGAGAGAGAGGGCCATGGGACGGCGAGAGAGAGATGAAAATAATGCTGTTAATTAGATTTTGGGTTATTGGAGGGTCAAATTGTCATTTTACATAATATGTAGTATTAACGGGTTTCAGTAATGCAAGATACACGACCCCCCTCCCGTTAATATTTTCGATGTAATCCTGCTCGATTTGTAATGTTACATTAACGACTAGATTACATAGCGGATTAACCAAACACAGTTATTCTGACAGGATTGCCTGTAATCCTGCCAGGATAACTTGAACCAAACGCACCCTAATGGAATAATTGCACACTGCATATATAGGTGCATTAGTTTTTTCTGATAGCATGATCAAGATCACTAAATTTATCCTAATGTGTTCATTTCGTACTATATATTACAAGCCTACTGTGCTTTACGCATCAGATACTTATCTTTCCTTTTTTTTAGGATCAGACTCATTTTGAATACGTACCAATTAAAAGTATGGCAAGTTATATTATTGGGTTAATTTCATACAGATCCCTACAAATATAATAAATAACAAATATAGCTCTAAAAAATTCAACTTTAATTTGTTGGCCCTACAAAAGTTCTAATATTTTCAAATATATCCCTCTGGTTTATTACAGTTAAAAAATCGTTTATATTTTCAATTTTGCCATCGCAAATATGTCATTCTAAAAGTTATAACAGTATAATATAAGATGAGTAAAAATATCAAAAATTAATCAGGGTTAAGTATTTAACTTATGGTTAACTAAGTTTTTCTAACGGATTCTAACGGCTGGGCCATATTTGAAGATATTAAAACTTTTGTAGGAACAATACATAAAAATTAACTTTTGTAGGGATATGTTTATCATTTACTATGTTAGAAAGGATTTGTATGGAATTAACCCATTATTATACATGGGCGTGAGTAAGCAAATCTATATTCAAATAGACGTGGGACCCACCGCACCACCATTGAGATGGAATTAACGCCATCATCGGCTTTTTGATCCGACGGTGGAGATATTCGGTACGGCATGAAATCAAAGGTGTCGGTTCCCCGCAGGGCAAAACGTGGAGACTTGGAGATGCAGGTGTCGCACAACAGGACAAAAACGCTATCTTCGGATACATTTTTGCCTGGACCTTGTCCACCGTAGACCTGTTTCCTCAAACTCGATTTTAAGAACCTTAAAAAGTAACATTAAACTTATTTGATGCAATCTACAACATCTAAAAAGATCTAGATATTAAGGTTATGTTTTTTTTTTTTTTTTTCTCTTTTTTATTTTCTTTTAGAGATAGGTTGCACGCTAGCTATTTGATTCGTTTATTTTATTTAGAACTAATTTTATCTCGTACGATGAGCATTGACTCTTTTACATTGTTGACTTCTGGAATAAGTTTATGCCCAAATAATAATTTTTTATAATTAACTTATAATAATTCGGATATAGATCGTTTAGTTTGTTATTCACATTAAAATTTTTAATCGGTTCCACTCAATACATGAATTTAAATTAAATGTAAGATAATAAAATAATATAAGAATTTTTATAAAATTTCAAACTCAAAATTTTTTATTCTAGTATGTTTCTTTTTGTATCAAACACAATATAAAAAATAAACTCAGCTTAAAATATATAAAACATTATATTTAGAACTCGAAGTCTTAAGTATCAATCATTAAATTTTATGCACTAGATACTGCCGATGTAATGATAGCCCGGTTACACTATAAAAAGAGCCATATATAGATGAACAGTAGGAAACCTGTAAGCGTGAGAAACATCATGCACGAAATAGATATTCTTTGTCTACCAATATAATGGAAGCGATGCGGATAAATTGGTGAAGTTATCATCCTTTTTGCAGAATAAAGATGTGGATAATTTTATTGCGAGACGTACGGTATACTAGTTTTAGTGTCTCTAATCCAGCATACTCTTTCCTGTTGATACGAAAAAATTGTTTCTTGTTCCTTTTCAACAACTGTTTGCCTATATTATCAATTGATATTATGAGATGGTGCTTCTTTTGGGTTATGATATTTCTTGTTTTTTGTGAAGTCCATTTATTAGTAATTATTTTTACTTTATAGAGTACGAGTGACACGGTTGAATAAGAAAACTATAATAAGATTTGACAAAAGCAAGGGAGATGGATGCGTGTTATCTTGCCTATAGAGACGCTGAAATTCAAATATGCATCTATTATCATACTTTAAATTCCAAATCTTGATGTTGTATCAATAATTAATCATATAAAATAATCCTTTTTTCTAGAAAATTAAGAAAAATTATAAGTGTGTTAAGTAAAAAGGAGAGTGTTAGCATCATTTGGGTCTACCAAACATAAGCTAGTTCTAGCACCTGGCTTATAGTCAAGTATTTCATCCAGCAGGAACTTATCCTAGAAGCAGAAACTCAGCTCTGGAAGCAAATTAGCCTCTTAACTCTTAAGTAGAAGCTCGCTCTGAACTCTTCTGTGCATTTCCAACTGATGCTTTTTGAAAAGATTAGCAGTTTTATAATCTTCATTTTATTGAATATAAATATTACAAATATTATTCTCTAATAGCTAAACTTTTAAAAAACAACAGTTGATTTATCTAACCGACCATCCCTAGAGCAAGTGGCAAAGGACTTGGTGGTTGGTATCCGAGACCCAAGTTCGAATCCTAGTTGATTCACATTTCTAGCTAAGTTTATTTCTAAATGAAATAAACGAAGAGGATAGCGTGCTACCTATCTCTCAAAAAAAAAAAAAAAAACAGTTGATTTATCTAATTTAATTTGATTATTAGAATAAGAGGTCAGGAGTTCGAGTTATGTATACTTAATTTTCTCCATTTAATAAAACTCTTGAATCTAGACACAAATTGTCTCCAGTTTAGATGTTTCTCATAACAAGGATGCGTCTATAATACATCAACTAGTGAAGAGTCCCGCGCTTTGCAGCGGGTAGAAACTATAGTAGTAATTAATAATAATAAAATATTAAATATTTTTTTGTGTATCTCACTTGGTACATCTACCAACGATGGAGAGAGAGAGAGAGTAAAATAGCTCATTCTAAATAAAAATTAAATGGGAGAGATGAAGAGACATACAGAGTAAAATAGCTCATTCTAAATAAAAATTAAATGGGAGAGATGAAGAGACGTATGTTGAGAAAGAGAGAATAAAATGGGGAAGATGAGAAGACGAATGTTGAGAGAGAGAGAGTAAAATGGCTCATTCTAAATAAAAATTGAATGGGGGAGATGAAGAGACGTATGTTGAGAGAGAGAATAAAATGGTTCATTCTAAATAAAAATTAAATAGGGGAGATGAAAAGACGTATGTTGAGAGAGAGAATAAAATGGATTATTCTAAATTAAAAAAATTTTAAAATTAAGAGATTATGACATATCAGCTTAAAACATTGGGGATTCATAAAGAGTAATAGATGAGTAAGAAAGAAACCAAAAGGACCGATTAAAAAAGCTGAATCCCGTAACAAAAATAAATGGCCCAGGACATTTATGAAGACCTTAAGACAGAGACTTGACACAACTCATGATAAGGATATCAAGTATTACTTATGGCCGTTGTTGTTGTTTTTTTTTTTTTTTTTTTTTTTTTTTTTTAAGAGATAGATAGCATGTTATTTTTTTCGTTTAATTTTATTTAGAAATAAATTTAGCTGAAAATATAAATTAATTAGGATTCGAACTTGGGATCTTAAATACCAACTATCAAGCCTTTTGCCACTTGCGCTAGGAACCGTCCATATATTTTTTCATTTTGATCAAAAAAATAGTGCCGTTCCCTGCAGTGCATCGAACCTAATTATCCATCCCATTTTGAGGCGAAAGGGCGCCACCGCAGTGGACTCTCGGGTCATCATATATAATTCCTTCACTTTTGTGAAAGCAACTAATTCTATTCCGTCACCTGCCTTTTTTATTTTATTTTTTTTTTAAAAAAAAAACAAGTTGCACCCACAACTTGGTTATAACTTGATATAACCCAACATTGAGAGAATCATGCATTATCAATCATTTGGGGAAATAAACGGAGCATAATTACTACATGCACTAGAATTAAGCACATATATTGGAAAACCATTCAAAGTTTCAAACTTAAGCTTATAGATTTGGACCTAATAGTATATCATATCAATCCTCCGCTCTCTAGTCATCTTTATATCTATACGATTAGTCATATAAACATCTTAATTAACGCCATTATCCGTTGTGGATTTGCCGCACCATGGAATTATTCTTCTCTACCCTACTCAATTCATTGCAAAATGCCTGTCACTGTTATCCAACCAGTAGCAAGTTAAATGGCCAAAGCACCTGTTACATGTGATGCTACTAATTAAGGGCCCATTGGTCCATAACAACCATCCGATCACGAACCGACGGCCCTGATGGGGGTTCCTTCAAATACCCATGTATTCATTTAGCATATATAGCACATTTAATTAATGCATCGTTACCAAACGGTTACCTCACGAGTGATCAATGTCGTATAATTTTTTGCCGCAGTAGTATTTGACGATTGATGAACTGTTTGAGGCTAATGGAAGTGGGGACCTCTTCTCATTAAGCCTTTCGTACTATAAATTACACCCTCCTTCCATAGCCAGTTGTAGAACAAGAATAAAGGCCTCCTTTCTTTTTTTGCTTTTCCTTTCTCCCCTTGTGAGTACTAGCCATGCATCCCACCGGCGAAGTCGCGAGCATTCGATACCTCTCGCCTTCGAACACTCCTACCTTCAAAAGCTCACACTATGACGCGGCCCAAAACAACATGTCCTCCTTCCACTTTGGCAACATATTCGGGCCTTGCGTCAACCAAAATATCCACATCATGCAGCCAAACCATGAATTTAGCGATCTTCATAGTCCTCCTGCCTGCAGTGTTTCGACCGTTTCTTGCCTTCGTAGCGGCTCGACTTCCGATGAGGCAGACGACCGCCACCGTAGCTCGGAAGAAGAGAGGAGGAGGAGAAGGATGATATCCAATAGAGAGTCCGCGCGCCGCTCGCGGATGAGGAAGCAGAAGCATTTAAGCGAGCTTTGGGCGCAGGTGGTTCACCTCCGCAGCGCCAACCGCCAACTGCTCGACGAGCTGAACCGTGCGATGAGGGGCTGCGATCGGATCATGCACGAGAACGCGCGGCTTAGAGAGGAGAGATCAGAACTCCAGAAGATGGTGCAGAAACTACAAGAAGAGAAAAATCTCAGTGCTCAAGAAAATATTGAGGAAACTAATTGCAAATAAATCCGGATAACTAAGTAACAAAATGATGAATCCATAAATTTATGATATTTAGTTCTTTTCCTTTTTGAGATTTTTCTGATTGTCATTGTCATCCTTTTATTTGGAGAATGATGAAAAATTGACCTGTTTCCAACTGGCTCAGAATAAAAAATATTCCAGAAAATTGGAAAGCAAAATGATATATATATATATATATATATATATATATATATATATAACTAAGATATTAATCAGCAATAAATTTTGTTATTGCGAAGGTGTAGGAGAACAGAGGACTTCTCTCAGGCCACAGTGATTTGCTCCTTGTCAGAGTGGTAATGAAAGGAAAGATTCTAATGTCCTCTTGAGGTTAAGGTACAACACTGTATACAGGGACGAAACTAAAAATTAAGATGGGGGGCCAAAATTTAGATATGATAGAAAAAAAATTCAATTTCGAATAGTAAAAAAAAAAATTTTGTCAGATTTACAGATAACGATAATATGCCAAAAAGGAACAAGACTGTAAGGGCGTGTTTGGTTCGCTTCTTTTTCACTCTGGAATCGGAATTGGAATGAGTAAATCCGTTTGTGGGTGTTTGGTACGCGGGAGTCCGATTCTAATTTCGATTCCTGAGTGGAATGGGAATCTCCCAATCACCTTTTTTTTCAATCCGGCCTAGGAGGCCGGATTGGAAGTTGAATCCGGACGGAATGGATATTTATTCGGATTAAATTTATTTTTTCAACTTTTTTAATTAAAATATGAGTTAAAATTTAAAAATTAAATATATAATTTTAAATTTTAATTTGAACTTAAATTAAAAATTAAAATTTAATCAAGTATTTCGAATCTAACTTATGAATTTGAATTTAAATTAAATTTTAATTTATATAAAGTTTTATTCAAATTTTATTTCAAACTTAAATTAAATTTATGGATTCAAATTAAAATTTAAATTGTAATTTTAAATTTGAATTTGAATAAATCGAAATTTAGTTTTATATTTTGAATTATCCACTTAACTTCAAAGTTTAATTTTTTTTTAAAAAAATAGATTTAAAATTTTGACATTATTTCAAAATTTTGATGTAAATTTTTAATATTTAATTTTTAATTTGAATTTAAATTAATATATTATAAAGATAATGTTAGTATATTAATTTGATTACGTTTTTTATATCCACATGAACCAAACACCGACAATGGGAATAATTTATTTCGATTCCGATTCAGGTGATGAACCAAACAGAATTAGGTAATGAGTCATTCCGATTCCGATTCCAGCTTATTTTGATTCCAATTCCGATAACGATTCCGACTTCGAACCAAACACGCCCTAAAAGTTGAAGGAAAAGGATCAAGAAGTTCGAAAAGAAATTGAGACATAAATTTTGTTGAAAAAAATTAATTTGACCCCCTAAAATTAAAATTTATAATATTTTAATTTTTATTATGAAGAACTTTTATATAATTTTAAAAAATTTAGAGGGGGCCATGATCACCGTAGACCCCTCAATAGCTCCGTCCCTGACTGTATAGGTGGTCTCAATGAGTAAGTGATGGAGCATCCCCACAAGAAGAAGGAAAAAAAAAAAGAAGATACAACTGAATATGAAAAGCTCTGTCACTAAAAATATATAAGGTTAAAAAATAAAAAATAAAAAATAATCTTCCTTTAACTTCACAAGTAATTAATGCTTGGCTGATTTGTCCGGTTCCAGAAAAATTGCACCAAGCAGCTATGGCCTCTCTGGCGACAATTTATGCAGTTTCTGTAAAAATATCAAATAACAAATATATTATATAAAATTTGAGCTATAAAATTTAAAAATTAACTACAATTAGCTAAATAGTAAATAACCTATGGTGGCAACAACAAAGCAAGATTCTCGATTGCGGCAAAAATGAGATACGCCGCATGTACCACGGTGAAGGTGAGAAGAGAAAAAAAAAATAAAGATAATTTTTGTAGTGACAAATTTGTAAGAATAAAATAGTTATTTTACATATCACTATTAAAAAATTAATGATAAATCAAAAGATGGAAACATACACGAATGAACCAAAACTTTTGGAGAGATCTATTTATAAATAAAAAAAAATCGGAGGGGTAAATCTAATCATTTAAGTTTTGTAAAAACTTATCTGTTATTTGATGTTTTTGCAAGGAACTGTATAAAATTAATCACAACTTTAAATTCTTTGTACTTGAATGCTAGTGCTAATCAACTATCGTCGGTGTAAACTCGAGTTGTGCTCCAACTCTTTCGTTAGCTTTACAAGTGATTTTTTTTTTTTTTTTTTTTAAGAATTAGGTGGTATGCTACGCGCTTCATTTATTTTATTTATAAATAAATCTAGTTGAAAATATGAATCAATTAAAATTTGAACTTGAAACTTCGAATACCAATCACCAAGTCTTTTGCCACTTGTGTTAGCTAGGGACGGTTGGTAGCTTTGCGAGTGACTGTTTACGCTCACCCGTAGCGGACTCAATTATGTCAAGTGGATCACTAAATAATAATTTTTATTTTCTCCCACCCGCGTAAAATGTTTTTTTTAAGAAAAAAGTAGCACGCTACCCGCTTTATTCATTAAACAGATGAATTAAACTACAAGAGTGGGGCAGCACGGCCCCGAGAGAAAACAGGCCGAAAAAAAAAAAAAAATGTTGGGTCCAAAACTGCTACGTGTCTAGAAGGAGATCCCACTCTTTTAGCAGCAGGAAGAGTCTCTGAGTCGCTAAGCCGGGGTTCGGCGGGATGTTCTGAAAGATACAATCGTTTCGGACATTCCAGATGTTACACCAGCAGCCAACTAGGTCTGAAAGTCTCCACCCGCGTAAAATGTTAGAATTCTAATTACTGACATCAAAACAAACATGTACGTGTAAGCCATTACATGAGAGCTGATACCCATTCGTAAGGTGTAATGTGAGTGCTGTATCCACATTTTTCCGGACCAACACAGGCCCAAAGGCGGCCCTTCTCAGCACCGAGCCGTATTGGTCCGCCTATTCCTCTTCCCAGGCCTAGCAAGGCTATTGGCGTGGACCAGTTTGCACCGTGCTGGGCCTAAAGCCGTCTTTGGGTCTTTTTAAATTTCATTTTAAAATTTTTTTAATACTAATCATGTACAAATATACTAAATAATTATTTATTCAGTAGAAACAGATTTTAGATATTTTTTTAAAAAATAAAAAATAATATAAAATTTAAATAATTTTGGTTATAGAAGAAAGAACGAAAAAAAATCGTGCTGGCCTGTAGGATTGGCCCAACATTTGAATACTTTTATTAGAGTGAGAGTTGACCACGGATTGGGCTTTTGGCCCATTATCTGGCCCAACCCCGTCATTAGCCGTTTTAGTTCGACTACTAGTAAGGTCTGATAAAACGGTCCCTCGACCAATTTCAATTTCCCAACCCTCTCTCCCCATCTCCTCCTCCTCCTCCTCCTCTTCCCCCAAACGGCCAAACCCACACTCCAAATCGCCGCGCCTCCCATTCGGCCCCCGATCGACTCTTTCTCGCCGAAACACCTCCTTCTCCATTAATTAGGGTTTCCATTTATCCGTTTATTGCCCCTAATTTTCATCCCCTTTGGAAAGATATCCGAAGAGTATGCGTGGATACATGTAAGTTTTTCTTGTATCACCCAGATTCAATCTTTTTATGCCATCACCTTCTCCTTGATTCTGCTTTCTTGGATTTCAGATGGAGAGCAGCTCGCCGATCTCTTGATTCTCCGAATGTTCGCGAAGCGCGACGAAAAGTGCGGTTTTATTTTCTTTTCATATTTTTTCTGAATTCATCAATCTAATGCTATTGAGTTTTTACTGCAATGCTGCAGTCTTATAGAGAATAGCCATCGAATTGATCTATTAATTTGGATTCTTTAGGCACAAGCAAAGCCTACTGCTAGATTACAGTCGACGTCCCACACCGATGGCTCTCATGGTATTATTGCTACACTTCTTCTGAGGGCATTAAAGAACCTTGTACTTTGTTTATGCAACTGGTTTTTGTACATTGATTACCTGTTTAGAGTAAATTAGATTGGCTCTTTTTGAAGTGTCGGAATGTAGATATCAATATCGTAAATGTTTTAGCCATTTATATATCAAGAACTGTTCTTTCTATCCTGAGTAACAAATTTGTAAACTTTTAGTATGTCATTTTGTTATAAAAGATTTCCATTATTTTCTGGGATATCTGTTCACTTTTTTTTTTTTTTTTTTTTTTTTTTTTTTTTGGTTCTGGTTTCGAGAGTCGACAAATGAGAAAACTTATGTAGATACATGGTTGATTATAGGAAGCCTTCCTATGTTTAGCTGCTGTGGGGAATCTTGATATTCTTATGCTCATGATGAAAGTTGAAAAAATGTAGGCGCGTCACTCTGACTAGAGGATAGTAATCTGCAACCTATCATCACGCTTCTGTTTTTAGCAAATAAACATAGTTGTACAGTTGGGATATTTGTTCTATCAAAACATGTTTAACTCGGTGGATTGTAGGATCAATTTAAGTGCCTTACTTTCATAAAGACGTGCTTATTTTTTATTTTATTTTTTATCATGCTGCACAATATGATGCCATGACTTGCAGATTATGATCATTTTGGATGGAGAGCAAAGTTGGTGAGTAGATTTGCACAGCTACAAGTTGTCAATGCTCTTCGTCGAGGAGAAAGAGAGCAAGCCTCGATGATGCTTTTGAATCTAGGTCATGCGAGTGGCTGTTTAACTGCTCAAGATTTTTCTTATATTCTTGAATACTGTGCAGATACTGCTGATCCTTTGGTGAGTTTACTTCCAACAAGATACTTATTTCTTCTTCTGACTACATGTCATAAGATAAGTAAAATGCTGTGCTTCTTCTCTCCACTTGAAGCACTTGTTAATGAAATTCAGAAAAGAGATACTGAGAAATTAGCATTTGCACATTTAATATAGTATGAGAAACAACTTTTCACCAGAAAACTTTGGTTTTATTGGTGACTTTGATTGCTTGGGATATTCAATCATTAAACATCAGACGAACTATTCTGTGTATCTTTTGGCTGCATTTGTGCTCTGTTGGTTTAGTGTTCGATTTGGAGAAACCCATAAGGCTATTAAACTTGTTGATATTTCTGGATATGCTTTGTCTTACAAGAGATTGCACTGAAAGAAAGACTGTTTTTAGTGGCTTCATATTTCTTTTCACGACTTCATGCCTTTCTTCTCTATTTCCTTTTTAGGAAAAACGTAGAGGCAGTTGGATCACAATTTGAGTTAAGGAGGTTCTATATAAGATATGATGATATATATTGATAGCGATCTGTTTCTTTAGTCGGCAAACAAAATTCTAACACCTTTTAATGCGGGACGAATTACGAATTTGGGGCCGAGGAAAATTGTTTTGTTATCTATTACTTGTTCTTTGCCTAGTATCTAGTGATCTGAGCAACCATAAATGTGTACATCAAACACCTCTTATTAAGCAAATTCTGTGGAAAGACTCCTAGGGTCACTTTTGCTAGAAGGAAACCATTAATTTTAATATCCAGTATTCCCTTTCCACTGGTTTCACATTGAAGAAACTTTTAGTAAAAGTTTCTAAATCACCACGAGTTATTTGAAACAATGGTCTAATGCTCCCTTATGCTTTCAATATTTTCAACCTGGCACCCCCCTACTTTGCAGCAATAGGGAGGCAAAGTTGGGTAATTTTGTTGCTTGGGAAGGTTTTCCTTTTTCATATTTTATTTCTTTGGTTAATTATATAGAATGCAATAGTAGTTCTCTTTGCCATTCTTGTTGACTTTTCACGTACTTCATATTGTAGGTTTCTTGGAACTTATGTGCAAAATATGCATTTTATTTTGTACGATTTTTATTAAAATGGATGTTTGTATCAGTTTGTTCTGGAGACATGGAAAGTCATGGAGCAAAATGCAATAGATCCGAATAAAAGTTGTTGCAGATCCATCATCCAAGCCTTCACCAAAGGAGGATACCTTAAGGAGGTAGGTGAACATTCTTTTGAAACACAGCTATTAGACTTGCTGAGTATTTGAAATGTAATTTAACAAATAATAGCTTTCTAAATTTGGCTTGTACATTCTCTTCGAGTATTTGAATTTCCTGTTCATTGCCATTTCTATTACATTTATTTCAAAATCTTTTTTCTATCATGCGTGCAAATAACTTATATCTGTTCAATTTGCTTTCAAGGTTTGCACAAGAGTTGTGAGTTACATCTGAAGCGTTTTTTCTAGAGATAATCTGCTTTCATATTATTGATAATCCTTTTCTTTCTGTTTAGGCACTTAATTGGCTGGCTTTTCTTGGGGAAAATGACCGTGTGTGCAGTTCTCTTTCAATGTTTAATATTTTCTTAAGTGTATGTGGAAGTACACACAATCGGAATTATGCTGAGGCCTGCTTGGAGAAAATGGAAAGCCACCTTCTAGGGAAGTCTGAAATAACTTATTGGGAACTTCTTAAGGTTTGTAATAAACAGAAAGATGATTTAGTAATAATGAATCTTACAATGAGTACAGAAGACTTTGACATATGTGGCCCATAAAATGTTTCATGCAAAACCTGTAGTCTGTTTCGATAATCATTATCACAATTGAATATGCGTAATGGCTAGTCAATTTTTGGTTGTTTGAATCATAAGCCAATCAGGGGATTATAGTGACACCAAGCTTTGGATGAAGTTATGAATCACAGGCTATATTGCTTGTTGTCATCTCTAGTAATTAAACATTTTCCACATCATGACAACATGTGTATGAAGTTATGAATTTTGTCTTGCTAATAAAAAAAAATTTGCACTCTCTTCTGTGGATTTTGGTTTTCTATCTTAAAAACCAGGCCTGTGTATTACAAACTTGTGATGTAGAGGAAAATTAGACTTGGAATTTGGATGTTAGTCTTTTATTGAAGAAATCCCATCTGCTTTTATGTTGCGTTCTTGATCTCCTATTATTGTACAATAATATTTAGTTCCTTGATGGTTGAGCTGTTCTTTCTCCTTCTGTCAAATACTTGCATTGTTCTTGGATCATAGGGAGATAATGTGAGATTCTTTGTTTCAGAATTTTGTTAATTTCTGAATACCACATGTTTTCTCTTGGTTATTGTTCTTCCTTTAATTGTCATGATTATATTTTGTCCTTTGCAGCTTGCTGTGTTGCAGAAAAATCTTTCTGCAGTTTATGAGATATGGGAGGATTGCACTAGGTACTATAACCCAAGCATCATAACACTACGAAAATTTATACAGGCCCTCACTAGATTAGGTGATCTAGAATCTGCACACAAGACATTGCAATATATGGTGACCCTTGCTGGGCAAAACAGTGCCACTCTTACAGTTTCTGCCAAAAGGCGGTACCAATCATCAAGATTAGATATTCCTATTCCTGCAATGAATGATTTATCAGGACTCAGATTTTTCTCACATGCAAATTTGCCCTTGCCAGCGTTTCAAGTAAACCATGAAAAGCAAGAAGTTGTTGATTTTTCTCACTCAGAAATTGCTTTCAACGAGCTAGATAAGGTATGTGTACCCTGAATGTTTTGAACTACATTGGCACTACTGTTAATTTGATAATTAGAATTTTGCAGTGCAGGTGGAAAGTGAATTTTACATTGAAAGTACTGCACAGATGTTGGAAAAGGCATCTATACCAACTAAGAATTTCTTGAGATGGTCTTATAATGATATGATACATGCCTGTGCACGGTTTAATAACTGCCAGTTAGCTGAGCAGTTGTTTTTGCAGGTATAGTTCCATTGGATTCTGCAGGCCATTGTTTGCAATATGCTTTTCCTATTCATATTAAGAATATGAATATACTTATCTATTTGGTCTCTGATGCTTAAAGTTTTGAAAGTTGTTGTTTCTTTATGTTCTTGCACTTATTGGTTCTAAAACCCAAAAAATCCATCCCACAAAAGAAATTAGCACATTCATGTGGACTTATACAGACTAAGAAATAAGAGGCAAATGTGAATTGAACAATCAGATCCGTATATCTAAGCAAGAAAAGTAGCATGTAAATTTTTAGCCTCAACTACTTGATTTTAACCTAGTTGATCCTCTCCATCATATTGGCTTTGTTCTGGGTTGTATTTAACTTCTAAACTGTCTTTTGAAGTAGAACCGTCCTTATTTATCCTGCCATTTGCCAGTTGTTGAAACAGTTGTACTAAGCATGCACACCAGATATCTGTCTGTCTTGGTATCTATTTCTATTTTAGGCTTTATTTGATTCCATGAGCAGAGCTACACCTGGAGACAGTTGGGTTGAGTTCATTCTCAGTTCAGACCAAATTGGCTCACAATCCCAAACTAGGTTTGAAATTTATAATTTAAAACCTAGTGGCAGAAATCACATTAATGTAATTACAACCCAGTGAAGGAATTTTGTAATTATGTCGAGCAACTTTGTACCGTTTATTATTTTCTTTTTTGTACTATTCTTTTCCTGGATTTGTAACACGGAAATATCCAAATAGCATTTGATTCCCTTAATAATACATATTCAAACCTAATTTTGCTAATACTGTCTAATCTAGATGCGCGAAGTTGGATTGCTACCTTCAAGATATACTTATGATGGCTTTGTTAAAGCTGTTATTACTGGGAAAGGAGTAACATATGGCATGAAAGTGGTATGTCTATCTCCGTTGACCCGGTATTGCCGTTGCTTTCAAGATCAAATTTCTAAACTAAAGTACCCTAAGCTGGGTCATACCCTGTCCTTTCTTAAACATAAACTATGGAACTTGAATTGGCAGTTATTGCCAGCGCACAATACAATATTTCAATATTCAATTATATGTTTTCGTAAAGAAAGAGGGTCCTATATTATGTTTTTATGATTTATGCGGAATGTTGTTTTTTTCAGGTTGAATCAATGGAAAAAAAGAATATTGAGCTTTATAACGATACACTTGCTGCTCTCTCAATTGGTCATAGCAGAAATTTAGATCTGGATTTGGCCGAGTCCTGTCTGGAAAAGCTCTCGGATAGTCTACCAAAATTCATCAATCCCTTTAATGCCTTACTTGCTGCCTGTGATGTTATGGTAAACTAATTACCTTCTTGGAATGCCTTTGAAGAGTTTCTTAATTTGTTCCTGTGTATTGGGTTCCTCCTATATATCCTTGTTAAACATTAAGTTATATGAGATCATCATTTTTTTTTCAACAAAGTACAATTAGATTGTCCTTTCAGCTTAAGATGCTTTGCATTTCAGTACATTATTTTGACTAGGATCCTGTAGATTTCTGTTTATGATTAATGCATACATCTAGTAGGATTCTCAAGCCTTTCAAATCATCTTGCAGAATGAACCAGAACGGGCAGTCCGTATAGTAGCCAGGATAAAGCATTTCAATATCAAATTAAATATCAGAACCTATGAGCTTATGTTTTCATTGTTTGCCAATGTCAATGTCCCTTACGAGAAAGGAAATATGCTATCACATGCTGATGTTGCTAGAAGGATACACCTCATTGAGATGGACATGTTGAAGAATGGAATTCAACACAGCTTTGTGTCAATGAAGAATCTGGTATTGTTGCCTCGCTTCCTGTTTGTGTCTATCCTTCTCATAAAGCTAAGCAAGCAAAATCTTTAGATTGACTTCAGCTTATAAGCAATATTGTCATGGAAAATCTATTTACTATGCTCTCTGTCTTTTTAATTATCAATAAAGAAGTATGCAGTTGGTGCATTTTGCGAATCTTGCATATATAGTCCTGTCTGAAAATTGATAAATGAGGTGCAGTATCCTGTTGACTTTTTTTCTTCTTTTTTTCTTCTTTTTTTTGGGGGGGGGGTGTCTTTTCCAAGAAACACAGACAATTATATGTCATATTGCTACTGCAGCACTATTACAAACAATTCTGTGATATGCACATAAAATCTGCTAAAGCAAATAACCATCAATTATCATGTCACTTTTGGTATTGTTATCTATCATAGCATTGAGTGGCTTTCTGTCACTATGTATACCGTCTACAGTAAAAATATCAGTAGAAGGTTTCTGGTGCTTTTGGCTGCTTACAATCATTGTACAGGGCCTATTCGGTCTACGCTTTTGCTATTATGGTTATTTTGCTCTCCCGCTTTTCCACTTGTCATGTTAGTATGTCTTTTATGTGTGATTTTTCTCCCAAATGGTGAAATATATTGAAACAAGACCTTTCATTTCATAATTAATCATAATTGATTTACCTTTGACATCTTATTGTTTCAGATAAGAGCTGTTGGAGCTGAGGGCATGATACAGGAGATGCTGCGCTACTTAAATGTTGCTGAGAACATGTTATGGCACATAGATCCTTATCAGAACAGTGATATGTATAACACTGTCCTGCATGCGCTAGTTAAGTCTAAGGATGTATGCACTTCGCTGCTTTTCGTTTCTTCTCTTTGGTGTCTATTCTTTGTTTATATTTATTTTACTTATCAAAGTATCATTGTTGGATAAACTCTTTACACCATTGAAATGTCAATCAATGCAGACACACACAGCTATCAGAGTCTTTAAGAATATGAGGGCCTGCGGTCTCCCAGCCAATGTTGCAATATACAACATTATGATTGAATGTTGCAGTATGCTGACTTGTTTTAGATCTGCTTGTGCTTTGCTGTCCCTGATGTATCGGGATGGTTTTTGTCCGCAAACTTTGACATACACTGCACTTATGAAGGTATGATCTATATATCCCTTCAATACAAGCTAAATATATTGGTCTGGATTGTATTCGACAATATTTGCACGGGTTCTCTCTTCTCTTGTACCATATGTAATTCTCTTACCCACGAGTGATGTTTCAATTGACATTTAACATATGCACCAAAGAGCAGGGGATGGTTCAGTGCCATTTTTCTTTCAAGCTAAAATATAAAAATAAAATATGACTATCATAGCTCCCATCTCCTTAAATATAGGCCCTAGCCTTTAGTTAGCACTATTGCCACCTAAAATTGTTCCAGGGCAACAAAATCAGGTTCATTGGGATTTGTCTCTTTCACGTAGGGTAATGTAACACGGTATTTTCTTTCTGATTGATTTTTAGTTAGAGATACTATCTAGTAAGGGTGGGTCCATGTACCACTACTAGTGGAACTGCGAAGGAGAAATGTGGAAATAAATTTGGATCTTCCCACTTTATGTCTGGGTGAGGGTTGGGTCCTCAAAGAGTTGATGTCGGTTGAGGACCAGGGCCAAAAAGGGGTCTGAGTGAATAATAGAATGAGAGTTGCATAGAAAATTTGAAGCATTCAAACCTGCAATTGTTTTTCTATTTCTTCTCAGGTCCTATTGGCAAATGAAGAGTTTGATGGTGCAATGAGCCTTTTGGATAAAGCGAAGGATGAAGGAATTCAGCTTGACGTCCAGTTATTTAACACAATACTTCGAGAAGCATATGCAAAAGTGCCTACTTATCTTGCAATATTATATTTATCAAGCCTTTTTGTTTTAATAAAGCATATGTCCTTATCTAAATTTATTTAAATCTCACCATGTCAGGGACGACTTCATATAATTGAGCATGTTATTGAGCGTATGCATAGAGAGAAAATCCAACCTGATCCTTCAACTCTGTGGTACACATTCTCTGCATATGTGGAGTGTGAGTTGCATACTACAGCAATGGAGGCATTGCAGGTCTTAAGCATCCGAATGATCTCTGAAGATATTCTTTGCGAAAAGAGGGCTTCTTTGGAGGATCTTGTCCACAGTGAAGACCCAGATGCCGAATTAAAAATCATCAATGCATTTAAAGCATCTGAAGAGTTTCTCGCAACAGCTCTCCTTAATCTCAGATGGTGTGCTGTTCTTGGTTCGTCAATATCCTGGTCACCTGAGGAGAGTTTTTGGGCACGAAGGCTTGCTGCTTCTTATGGCTCTCTTAAAGGTCCGTACTGGTCCTGAAGACTAATGATAATTACGAAAAATGGCAGAATGTCAGCGGGCGGGATATATTTGTCGTGCACCTGGTGCAGGCGATGATTTCATTACATCCAGCGACGGGGATGAAAACGTCTATATACGAGCCATTAGGAATATTCTCATCTAGCCCTTCAGTAATGCCGATTCTTTGTCTTCCAGTTTAAGTATTTGGGTGTTCTCGGTGAATGTGCTGATGGTATGACAAGGGTGGAAAGCAGCTTTCTAGTTCTTTGCCGCATATTCCTTCATTTTGGAGCTGATTTTCATGTGTCATTTTGGAGCTGATTTTCAACATGATTGATCGTGTTGTCGACTGTTACTTAGCCTGCACAATCACCAAATAATAGGTGCAGTTGTAATGGTACCATCCTGGGTTCGAGTTTCCACAGGAGCCGCTTCATTTAACTACCATTAAATGCCGACCCAATGAGGCATAACCAAAAAATAGTCTCTTTGTAATTTGGGGCTCTGAAACCACTATACATTAGCTGTCATTCTTATACTAACAACAATTGCAAATAAACCGCCAGGTGTACAGTAGAAGGGAGAAGTACTGAGTTATTTGTTATCGTTTGAGTGTAATTTTCCTGTGTAATTTTCTGCTCGTTGCTTCATTACTTTATTTGGCTGCTCAATCATGTATCTCTATTTGAAACCGGCAATCTAGTGTGTTCCAACTAAACTGTTGTTCTAACTTAACTGTATGCATTATTACAGGTTGGATGTTAGTAACAAAATCAAAATGGTAAGTTTGGTGAACTTGCCGCTAATTTTTTTTTTTTTTCTTTTTTCTGCGTGCTTAAGCTTGGCCTTAAATTGCCAACACATTTAAGTCAATTTTTATGGATTCTCTAGAATGTTCATCTTGAAGTGTTAATGTGTTAATGTTGATAGCTTCTGAGGACATTTCCTGAATTTTAAAGGCTTCTGATTAGCATTAAAAGAAAAACAATGATAATAATTTAAATGTTTTTGATCGAGTACATTGCTCTAATTGGCAGGTTGCTGTGGTGCGGATTTTAAAGGTCACGGCTCTAAGCCAAAACCAGACCCTTCAAAAATAGAGCTGTCAGGTTATCGGAAAAAGCCCAAGAAAAAACTACGGCCAAGTAGAAGATCTTGCTTGTATGACTCATCATAACGAAGATAATTTTGGAGATATTTTTGGCGCCTGAAACCGAACCCACTCCTTTTGGCGTTCCAGTCCCTTATCCTACCCTCTCCCTCCCAACCCCCCGCTCTCAAGTCTCAAGTCCCACAACATACAGCAGCAGAACAGAGGAGCAACTGAAACAATGTCATCTTTTTCTCCATCTCCTCTCACCACTAATCCCCAGATGCCTTTCTCTCCCAGGAGAGGGAGAGGGGCCCCTCCGAAGCCCACCCCTAAGGAGCTCCACTTCAACCGCGACCTCTCTGTGACCAAGAAGCTCCAGGTAATCATTCCTCCCTCCCTCTTAATCGAGTTCTTAAATGAGAGGAAATTTTCATGAGGCTAGGATTCTGGAAAAGCTTGAACTCGGAATTTTGTTTCATCTATGTTTCGGTATTTTATATTCAACGAATCGTAGGTTGGAGTGGACTTGGTGGCGCGGTTGGTTGGGGTTACTCTGGGCCCAAAGGGCAGGAATGTGGTGCTGCAGAACAAGTATGGCCCTCCCAAGATTGTTAATGATGGAGAGACTGTACTCAAGGAGGTATGCTGGTGCGCGGATTTGGAGTTGGAATGAAATTCAATCCAGTAGATAACTGAATGAAAGTTCTTTGGAGGAACTCACTGTTAGAAAGAGATAAGAGTTTACCGGAAAAACTAAAGCTTTGTTTCCCAATTGAACAAGGTTGAATTGGAGGACCCTTTGGAGAATCTTGGTGTCAAATTGGTGAGACAGGCTGGAGCAAAGACAAACGATCTTGCCGGTGACGGTTGCACTACTTCTATCATCCTCGCGCAAGGTTTAATTTCTGAAGGAGTAAAGGTATGGTTCTTCTCTTCCCTTCTTTTAGATCCTTATGAAGTGCAACGGAGCAACTGTAGAGGATATAAAACGTTCTGGCCATTCCTAACAACAAATATTAATGCTGTCGTAGCTCTGGTCTTATGATTATTTTCACAAATTAGGTACTCGCTGCAGGAATGAATCCGGTCCAAATTGCACGCGGGATCGAGAAGACTGCTACGGCTTTGGTCTCTGAACTTAGATTGATGACGAGGGAGGTACAATCTATTCATTTTTTTTCTTCTTTTGGTCATATTGCATAAATCATCTAGCGAGGATATCCGTTAGTTAGGTAGCGGCCGCACTTGGAATCTGGAAGTTTTTACATGTTTACTTTAGCTTCTTTATTGTTTCCGAGCACTTCACTGAAATTCGAAAACTATCTACTTATCTTGTTAAAAAAAGTCTGTTTACATTTAATTAGTCACTATATATGGTGCTCTAGTTCTTTGTTCACCGCACATAATTTGGTATGATTTTTGGGACACGTGACCTTATAGGAATCGTATCATGTAGATTGAAGACCGTGAAATTGCTGATGTTGCAGCAGTTAGCGCTGGGAATGATTACAGTGTAGGAAGCATGATATCAGATGCCCTTAAAAGAGTTGGAAAAAAAGGTTTCGTGAGAATCGAAAATGGAAGATGCACCGAGAACCATTTGCAGATTGTTGAAGGGATGCAATTCGATCGTGGCTATCTCTCGCCCTACTTTGTTACTGATCGCACCAACATGTCTGTGGAGTTCAACAACAGCAGGGTGAGTACTAAATTGCTTTCATGAAAATTGTATTACTCCACCAAGTAATTAGCAGCGTCCGACGATTCTACACAGATACTTTTGGTTGACAAAAAAATCACAAATGTGAGGGAGATGTTTAAGATCTTGGATGGTGCTGTAAAAGAAAAGTATCCGCTCCTGATTATTGCAGAGGATATCGAACAAGAAGCTTTGGCTCCTATAATAAGAAACAAGCTAAAAGGTGTTTTAAAGGTGGCTGCTATTAAAGCTCCTGCTTTTGGACAGCGCAAGAGTGACTACTTAGATGACATTGCTGTCTTGACAGGAGGTATAAAGTAGTCTCGAGTTTATGTACATTAAAGCTGCTAAAGTTCGTCTCAAATCAGAGGAAGTTCTTTATGAGTTTCTTGTGTTATATTTGACCTCTCTTTACCATTTTTTCTTCAGATTTGTTTATTATTTTGCAGGTAAAGTAGTAAGAGATGAGATGGGACTGACTCTTGAAAAGGTTGGAAAAGAAGTCTTGGGTTGTGCAGCTAAGGTGGTGGTTACAAAGGACTCGACATTAGTTGTTACTGATCGAAGCACCCAAAATGCTGTTGAAAAGAGGGTTGTTCAGTTAAGAAGTCTTGCTGAGGTACAAGTGCTTAGCCTGCCTCGCTTGGTTTGTGAGAATACATGAAACTTGTTCTGGTTCAATTATCATTCTGCGCGCAAGGATTTCTTGCCTCAACTTCATAGATCCTCTCAGTTTGCTGAGACTTATGTAGTTATATACTTCACATCTTGCTCTTCACATCTTGCTCTTTACTAGACTTCCTTGTCACCCTCATTTAATTGTCAACTCACAGCTCATCTTCTCTTTTCAGAACTCAGATGAGAAGTTCAAGAAGAAAATATTGAATGAAAGAATAGCAAGGCTATCTGGTGGGATTGCAATTATTCAGGTGTGCCATTTGAAGTATTTTGAGTTCGATATGTTTCTTATCTGATCTTTTATGGTAGACACAAAAGAAAGTGTAGAAATGGTGCTACAATGTGCTGAGTTGACTTTACAAAGTAATTGACAGGTAGGTGCACAGACAGTCATCGAATTGAAAGATAAAAAGCTAAGAATTGAAGATGCTCTTAATGCAACCAAGGTAGGTTAAATTTAAGTCATATTCTTTTCATCATTGTTTGGTTTCACCACAAATGCTTCTATTTGTAGGCAGCTATTGAGGAAGGTGTTGTTGTTGGTGGTGGATGTAGCCTATTGAGGTTATCTATGAAGGTGGACAGTATCAAAGAATCTTTGGATAACGAGGAGCAGAAGGTGCCGGTCTCTCTGTTTTCTCTTAATTATTTGATAGGAAAAATAATTCCCTAATACGGAGTGAGTGTAAACATATGTAAAATATAAACTAAATCTAAACAAAAATATTCCCAATCTGCACACAATATAAAGGTAATCTTTGAAACCTAAACCCTCTAATCAAGTATAAAACTTGTAAAAGTTAAAACTCATGATAATTGTTGGGGAAATAATGCTCTGAGCTCGCTTCTGATATTCTTTTTTTTGCTTCTGCAGATTGGTGCTGACATCTTTAAGCAGGCTTTATCTTATCCTTCAAAATTAATAGCAAAAAATGCTGGTGTGAATGGAAATTTTGTAGTGGAAAAGGTTTCTACAAGTATCTACAAGGCATATGTTTGATAGTGAAGATTATTTTCCACTCTAATAAGTACAAAATTATTATTATTATTATTATTTTGTCGCCAGGTCCTGTCCAGTAATGATATGACCTATGGCTACAATGCAGCCAAAAACTGTTTTGAGGATCTGATGGCTGCTGGAATATTAGATCCATCCAAGGTAAGCATGAGAACAAAGTGATTCTAACTAGTAACTATATTGTTTTGTATGATTTTACATTTAAACTTCCATCAAGCAATGCTTCTCAATTATACATGTATGTTAGACGGTAGTATACAAAAACTTTGACAATTAGATCTTTTTTTTCTTTTTCTTTTGATCATTAAAGCATAAAATACTTTGCCTTACATGTTCAGTATAAGGCCTTTGTTTATGTTTGATTAACTAAATATACATGAATTCTTGAATCTGAATACCAAAAAGTTTTGCGCATTCTTAAATTATCTGCTCAACTCGGCGCAGGTCGTTAGATGCTGCATAGAGCATGCTGCTTCTGTTGCAAAGGTTTTTCTCACAGCTGATGTGGTTGTTGTCGATTCAAGAGATATCAAGCCACCGCACATTCCAAGGCTTGTTCCATCTTCTAAAATTATGCCAACTTCAGGTGATTGCTCATTACAACTTCTAAAGTATTTCCTCTCTCGTATACAATGTCCTTCTTGCTTTATTCTTCTGTTAATCATGATCCCAGGTTTTGCGCGTTAGCTTGTCAAAGCCTTTGAAAACAGTTATACTGTAACCTCATCTACTGTTCATCCACACCTATAAGTCGAAAATTGAGCAGAGAGCATGTTATGGTAAGGGCTCTATCAAGGCATGAAAGATGAACATTTTAGTACAGCTATGGTTCCGCCAATGCAAAACTTTACCCTAGGTACCTTTTGAGTATATAATCGGTGCATTAAGATTGGAAAATTAGTCTAAATGCTCAAAATATCACTCTGTGCTAGTATAAGGTAGTGATAGTGTACATCGACCTGAAGTAGTTAAGAGAGTATCCTTTTCTTGAGACTCTAACTGCACATGGTTACTCTTTTTTGCGGGAGAAATTGCTCTCAATAATGCAATGTTTCTTTGAGCAATGTAAATTTCCTATAATACAACAATTGTTTCTTGTATGTTCCGTCTTACACTGTTGTAACAGAAAATTTGGTCTCTTGCTTGCTAAATCAACTTTTCTCCTGAAGTATTGATTTTATTATTATTATTCTTCAAATGAAACTTATAATTGGTGATTAAGCGGAAACAAAAGTTACAGGGACCGTATTCATCTGTTAATTGCAGCTAGGCTTGATTAATTAATCATTCTTGCGCTGAGCACGATGTTTTTAATGCCGAAGATAGTCACATCTTAGTCATCTCATTTGGTACCATTATTGACATCGAGACACCTAGTTTTGGAGGTTATTCAAAACATAGCAATACATATCAATATCTTGGCTATTTCAGTATCTCGAGCTTTCCTCAAAATTACATTGATGAGGTGTTTGATTTATAACTGATTCATGTGTAAACTTATACCCAGATTGATATCCTTATAATGAGGGCTTTGTGGGGCATCATAAATCCAACCCATTGTGGCCTATCCACGATGCATCATCATCATCATCATCATCATCATATACACGAGGGAATATATTGCCCACAAAAGACAAGCCACAGCTGGTATAACACGATCTTTCCGCCTGAGCATATGCTTTCTTATGGTCCAGCTATAGATGCTAACCAACAAAGGGTCAATAATTTGGTCATTCCTTGAACAACTTCAACTTGGAAGAACACTTGTGTCTTTAATTATATAGTGTACAAGAGCTAATGCTCCAGGTATCTTAGAATGAATTACCCATTAACTATATTTGGAGGAATCTAGCAAAAGAATGAATAACTGATACAAGAGGGATTCAATCCAGTGAGTAGGGTAGAAAATTTTTGCACAAAAGGTCATCTCGCCGCTCATTAATAAAATACTGCATTCTGAACCATAGTTAGCTCGGATCGGATCGGATGACTCAGGAGTAATTTACCACTAATTTTGAGCGGCGCCATAATTCCTTCATACAAATTAGTTTTCTCAGCACGGGATTGTAGAGAAACTAGTAATGTAGGAATGTTGTGACTTTTCCCCGCACGTGCATTAATTGTTTAGATAGATTTTCCCTGGCTCCCAACAGGCTTTTCTTTTCCTTCATTGCCCAGACAACCTGAAGGTAAGAATCGTTTTCTCTTTGGATCGAAAGAGTGAACTCGACCACTTTGTGCATGCTGTTTAATGATTCCCCCCCATTTTTGGCCGGGGTGTTGGGTGGGGACTGAAAATAAAAGCCTTGATATATATATATATATATATATATATATATATATATATATATATGCAATAAAATAAAGGTGATTAACCCCTGAGTCTAACAAAGTGGTTCCTTTTCTTCTGAAACTGTTTGATAACTGTATGTCAACTTATGCTTCTTGTGTTTATATATTATATATCGTGCTGGACGTCAAAAGGTAGGCAATATTGCAAGATGATAAATACAGAGAGTCACAAATCAAACATTTCGTCCCACAAAGAGAAGTTCCGAAACTTGAGAAACTAAGCTACAATATTTCTCAAAAATTTCAGCTGACAGGGCATTTGAATCCATGTGCAAGATCATTGTTCTCAGGTTGTCTGCAGAGGAACTCCCAAGGAAAATCTACTAGCTCATAGATTTCACAATCTTAGCCAAAAAGAAAAAAAAAAAAAAGAAGAGAAAAGAGAAAAGCAAATCTAGGAAGCTTCTAAAACTATTTACCAATCAACTTATTCCTCCTTACCTCAGAGCTGCTCCTGGAAGAACCAGCTCCCTTCAGAAAAGGCCTTGGAGATTTGCCATCTCCCCTCTTCTCCACCTTCTCTTTTCTCTTGTATAAGCTTGAAGAAAACTGGCTATAAATCTCATTATCATTATCATTATCATTATCATCACCATTGACATCATCTTTGGGATAATCCATGGCATCTGTACCATCACATTTCGAGCATGGTTCAATCTTCTGAGCAGGCCCTGTAGAAGCATCAGAGGCCAATGAGTCATCTCCATGATCGGCTTCATTGCAACCAACACTTGCATTGCTGCTGCCACTGCTCTCACAATAATAACCAGCAACCGCATCATGGCCTTGATCAACTTCACCATCACCACCATCATCATGACCATCACCACCATCATCATGACCATCACCACCATCATCATGCATGTTAGTATCATCATGCATGGGAGATGCAAGGTACATGGTCCACCCAGATTCACTGCTGCTGCACTCTTCAGCATCTCCAATGAGCTGGGAGGACTCCATTAGGCCACAAGGATTGAAGGAGGAGACAACTGTTTACAAAGCCAGATATATGAAGAGAGGGAATGTATTAATTGTTATCTCCAACCTATTAAATGGGCAAGGCAAATAAATAGACCAGTCACCTATAACACACTTAAATTGTCACTGCCAAAAGAACTTTTATGTCTCTGACCTACCTCTCTCTCTCTCTCTCTCTCTCTCTCTCTCTCTATATATATATATATATATATATATATATATATATATATATAGAAAATAAAAGATGAGGACAAGGCCATACAATCCAGTAAGAGTTGAATCACCAATATCATTCAAAACCCACATCATTAAATGAGCTGAATTTGAATACCCACCAGTCCACCACCTGGAAACTCAAAGAATAGTTTGAACCATCTGACAAGTTATCAGAAGAATGAAAGAGGCCCTCTTCAGATATTATTTTATGCCATGGTTTTGAAATATCTCATCTTCCTTTAATTCTCCTACAGAAGAGGTCCAGAGGCTCCTTAAATAGGTAGGAAAGACAGCCCATCCTCTCACAACTGTCTCTCACACCTTTCCCAACAATTTTTCGTTCCCTGTCTTGTCATCAGGCCCAACAATTTTTAGATTCCCCCCTCCCCCTATTAAAATAATTGAAGGATCCCATCTGGATTCATGAGGCTTTTTGAGTCTTTAGATCACATATTGCTAATAATAATAATAATAATAATAGTAACTGAGGTTGTCATATGAACTTCCACTGCTGCTCTTCTGTCTCCCATGCACTGTTCTGCTCATTGTCGCAAGAGAAAGCAAAGTGAATGAAAGCCTTTATGCAGTAAAGAAAGGTTCTTTTGTTGCAAGGGACTTTAATACACGAGTATAAGCAGCAAAAAAAACGACCATTTTGTGATAAAAATTGTCATTTAGCATACAGTAGAGTTGATATGATTGTTTAAACAAGATTAAAATAGAGTGCATATTATATTATGCTTAAATTTAAAGTTTACCAAACTAAATTATTTAAGTAAAAAATTTTTAGTGACAAAGTCGTAGCATTACGGAAGTGTTATTTTCAGAGTACTATTGGTTCGGGTGTTATTTTCTTTGCGGTTACAATGCATTTATACAACATGTGAGATTAATAAATTCCCTACAGTGTATGGGGCTGAGGACTACTACTGCCGAACGCTTTGTATAGTTGTTGAGCGGAACATGCACCTCGTTCTAGGCTGTCATATCGAATCACTAGTCTAGTAGAGGAATGATGCAATTAAGAGATCTTACTTTTCCCACCAACAAAATAAATAATAAATAAATAAACCTTACTGGCGAGACACCTCTAATTAAGTTCTAACGGTGAGCACAATTCTTTCAAAATAAGAGCACAGTGAAATCAGTTTAGTTATAAATTATTTTGAGTCAACTATTTAATCTTTTAAAATTTTAATTATATTATTTAATTTTTTAATTTATTTGATTTAAATCAGAGTCAGTCAGTAATATTTTGATTTTTCAAATTTAGCTGCATTGTTTATCCTTACCGATTTATTTATTATATTATACTTCATATAATTCTTATAATTGTAATAAAATAATTAATTAGTTTAAATTTTGAAGTAAAAATATTATTGTCTGATTCAAATCAAAAAATAAGTTGAAAAATTAGATAGTAAAACAAAAATTTTGAAAATACGGTAGCTGACTAAAAATTATTAATAATTAAGATAATTTCTGTACGTTTTAATCTTTCCTTCAATCTGCCAAACTCTCACAAAATTTTTACCATACAAAATGTTGTTTGCTTGCTATCTCCTGCGCTTATTAAACCGGGCCAAGTGAAATTTCGTCAATCGACCAATTTACTTTGTTAATTAATTAACGCAATTATAATAATAAATATAAATCCTTGTTCTAGTATTTATGAAAAAGGTGAGCATAGGGCCCATTTATTTTGTTGGCACCGTCGCCGTAATGCACTGACGAGTTAAATGAACTCGGCATTGCTCGTGAGCGGTATCGGCGACTTCACGATCGAAATGCGTAAACTCATCCTTTCTTTTTAGGAGATATATAAATAGTACAAAAAAATATCAGAGAGTGCAGTGGCGACTTCAATGGCAATGATCCAAAACAACGATAATTAATTACCACTACAGCAAAATCCGTACTTCGGCCTTCGAGCTTGAGAATGCCAAAGAGGCCTCTGTTCTCTCATTGCAATTTGGTGTACCAGTTTTTTTTTTTTTTTTGATTTTTGATTTTTTTTTGGAACATAAATGTTCGATCGAACCCAACATATTTTCTCTTCTTTATGTTTTTTAGTCACATAAAAATTAAATAACTCACGTGTCTTTGTCTGTTTGGATGCTTTGATAATTTTAAGCGTAGTCACAGTTATATATTTGGCTTTCCTGTGAGTGAAGCTTGTCAGATTCTTTCTTTGTTTTTATAGTTTTGAATGATGAATTGATTATAAAGTTTGTATAACTCATTTTGACTCGCAGAGCTTACAAGAAGACATATAACGTTGAGGTTTGCACGTGCCACCAATGTCAGACCATGCTGAAACTGTGCACACATGGTGTGAGATCGCCTTAATTCTTTATCGATAAAATAGGTTTATTTTCATATTTTTAAAATTTTTTAAATTTTTTGAGAATAAAAATTTTATTATTTTTTTATATATATACTTAAGATATGTAGATATTGCAAATTTACTAAAGCTTAATTTGGTATTGACGCTATGAGATAAAATAGAATTGGAATAAAAATATATAGAAATATGATTCTGCATTCTCCGGTGGATATATTGTAACCGACTAATCGCGATATCAATATTACGTACGAAAACAAATACAATATTTTTCCATCGTATTTTCTCACTATACTAAACGCATTCTCCTCGCAATCCCAAACGAAACCTAAGATTTAGAGCCAATCATTATAAAATTAATTTTAAGTGAACAAATAAGAAGATCTTCTCTAATTTTTTCCTTCATTTTACATCTAGTGATTTTACCTATAATATTATATTTCTATATATTTTAATTCAATTATACTTTTAATTTTGATTTCATGCATATAGTTTTATAATAATGTTAAATGATTTTTTAGTTATTAAGGTTATTTTGACTATATCCTTACTTAATTGTGTGACGCACGATATATAAATTATTTTTTATAACCTTTAGAAATATTCAAATACTCTAATAAAAATTGGTTTTTTATTAAAAAATTTAAAAAATTATGTCATTATATACCAATACGCTAGTGACACGGATTGTGCCGGTAGACCAACAATCTTTGAATTACTCTAAATAGTTAGAAGAAGTTTTCATTTTTTTTTTCCATGAATAATGTCCAAATATTTTACACACACACACACAAAATTAAAAACTAAAAAAAAGGAAAGAGAAAGGCCGGGTTTGGCTAAATCCCATAAAACAAAAACTCGCCAAGCTAATTGGATCTAGGCCTACTTGGGTTGAGCTCGGGTCAGGACCGTTTTGTACCCGGCCCATTTATATATCCTATACTGCTAATCACACTTTGCTCACAAATGAACAAACAACGTCAGTGTCTTACAGGGAAAACACCAGTATTTTGGCCAAAATACTTCAAATTGTTTGCACAATGATTGCATAAAACTTAATTTTCTCATCCCCCATTTGGTTATTGTAATTGTCTAACAATTCCGGTACTGTTAATAACATTGCGACCCAATAATTTTTCATGAATTCAATATCTGAACAACCAACAGAATCAATGCCTGGTAAGTCATGCTACAAGCATTCCCTAGAGGCGATTATTCAACATCAAAATTACATGATACAAAGGCCTCAGACCCTAAAAGTGAGTCGTGGCCGGGGTGTTAATCTGAAGAAAAAAGAATAAGACTAATCCATTTCCAAATGTCCGACAAAACATCTTACATCTAGTGACTAGCATTAAATAAATAAATTAGGATGATAAAATTGGTCGATCTACCGACACCACAAAATCACCATCTGGGCAAAGAAAATGGAGTTGAAAGCGATCCCAAATCAATCTTCATGTTCCCCTTCATCTTCAGAATCTGCATATACAACAACATTGGATTAATACTATGTTGTATTACAGTATTAATGTTTTCTAACATTAAATAGGCCTAACAAATTCAGTAGTACAGGGTTTCCTTCCCAGATAACATATATGTCAGCATAATATCTTTAGATCTCGGCACAAGATACTTACCGGATCTAACATCGTCCCCAACACGGCCTCTCGATTGGATTTGTTTTACAAGCATTCTGAACATTAAAATCCACCAATATATGTGGAGAACGAGCAGCGAAAACAGAAGTGAGTTGAACACATAATAGTATATTGGTCCTTCAAACTTATGCTTCTCCTTGTCCAAAGTCAATATGACTTCGTAGCTGAATAAAGATAAGATGAAAAGAAATGAAATCAATTAAATGTGCTCCAACGTTCCTGCTATGAAACCACTGATTCAGCATCCAATTTGAAACTGGTGTTTAGCCTTAGCAAGTTGAGCCACAAAATTATTAAGCAGACAAATTCAAAGTCCTCTGATAATTCAGTAGTGCAAATGTTTAGGCCATGTTTGGATGTCAAAATAATTTATCTAGTAATACCTATTCGGTATGAGCATTTTTTATTGTCTTGAAAGTTAGAACTATGATCAAATACCTAGACTGGAATAACATATTTGCATTCAAGTCATCTTTTTAAAATAAGATAAATTACCTCACTGGGGAAATATTCTCTACTACCAAATCATAAATGTCAAAACTTTTGAAGAGCAAAAATCAAACTCATACATTCCAATTACACCACAAAATTTTTATATTATATAAGTTACCATCGGATGACTTATTCAACACTGCTAGGTCTTGTCTGGATGTTGGAATAAGTTATCCAATGATAATATGTTCAGCATGAGAGTTTTCTTGTGTGATTAGAAGTAACGAATTTGGTTTTTTCTCATTAAAAACTAAAAAGTCACGACATCCATGATTCGGTAGAATTGCATATTTCAGCTATGATGTAATTTATCTTATTGGAAAAATAACTTGAAGGTTGAATGTGGTATTTCACTCTAGGCATTTGACCATATTTTTCATCTACCAAATATTACTAGCTTCGTGAGTAAATCAAGAAGATGTAATATCTATGCATCCAAGCAGAACCTTAGTTTTTATTTACTCCATAATTGTGATAGGTAGATTGAACGAAGGAAATAACTATCTTCTTTCAGGAACAACACCTAACATGACAAAATACAATTAATAAGATAAAACACAAAACACCTGACCTACCAGAAAACAGTTAGTAATTGATCAATCATCACAAAATGATTCATTACATGAATTAGTAACAAAATCAAAACTTTTCAGTGATGGTTATGGGTATTCTTGAAAAAATTAAAGTTTGGCGACAACTGACCCAGGAACTGTTAGTGAAAGTGTTTCACTTTTTCCTCTCTCCTCTCTGAAGTCTTGTTTTAACAGAAATAGCTATGAAACTGACACCATACAAGGTATCTGAAATGTATTTTTGATTTTCAAGGAGCACTGTACTCGGTGCATTGTAGTCAGGAATCGTAGTGATGAAACTTACACCATGCAAAGCATCAATATATGCCACATCACTTTCCACCTTACTGCATATAGTCAGTGCATTGTACTCGAATATTGTTGTTAAATTTAGCATTTAAGATGGAGTGCTAACAAGAAAATAAATCTTAAATCCTATCGGAGTATCTAGTCTCTGTAACTCTGCAATCGTGTATAGATACCTGTCGAGTTCCAATGGAGCTCATAAGCACTTTTAAGAGTTTAGCTGCTTGTAGTACAATAGATACATCATTTTATCAGTGTCGTTATTTGCAAACTAGAAAATATAGTAAACAACTCATTGTATAAATATCGGTACAATTAGATATTAATTGATCATTTATACAGAAGTGATTGTTTGACGGTCACATGCACAATGCTTCTATATATAACTTAGCTCCTCACTTACCAAAGTCAGCACAATAGTGACTAGTGACAATAACCAATCAGTACACCTAGATATTAGTTGACTACAAATATAGAAGTGATTGTTTGACAGTCACATGTATAATGCTTCAATATATAACTTAGCTCATCGCTTCTAAAGTTAGCATATTAGTGACTAGTGAGAATAACCAATCAGAAAAAGCATTCAATTAAGTATCACCATCCAATAATTCATATTTACCTGGTACTTCTGAGAATCCAGAATGGAAAGTATATAAGGCGAAGAATAGTCCAAGAGACGACAAACAGAAGAAATGAGACGGAAGCAACTGCTTCACAACCACTATACTTAGCCATCTTTCCCATTTCTAAAAACACATCACTTGCATCATGAATGGCTAGGACAACGGAACCAACACGAGCAAATCTGTTTGAAGAGGCAGACAACATTAAGATGCCAAATAACTGAAACTTTTTTGATACACTTCGTAGTAATAGAGAAACAGGAAAGGAAGGATAAAAGGGACCTGTAAGTATAACCTATACTGTAAGTCTGTAACCGCAGGTCAAATTTCTACTGCAAGTCTTGCCAGAACCACAATATCAACTTCAAAGACTTGGGCAATGTTTTATCACTAAGTTTATCTTAAATAAATAGCAAAATGCAAATAAATACTCTTAAAACTTCAAGGACTCGTTAGTGTATGTGAGCATTCATGTCTATAAAGTTATTCGCCCCCTTCTAATGATGATGCGGACCTGCTATAAATGCTACACAACAAACATAAAAGAACTACAAAATGATGATGCTAGAAAGTAAAAAGTCATACTCTAACTTGACAAATGTTTGCTTGGTGAGATGATGTGCTGTCATGTAAAGTTTTGAGTTACCATTTTAATAAATTATAAAAAAAATGCCCTCATCACTAGCTTTCCATCCTTCTCCTCCCTCCAACAAAAAGGCAAGCAGAGTAATCCCTCCAGCCAGCTACCTCCACTCTCAACTTCCTCTCATCTCTCATTCATTTGGTGTGCTATAGGAGGCTCCTAAACCAACATCCTACCCTTTTATATTCCTTTCATCCGCCGACTTAATTTCCATCAACTAATAATCATCCAAACCATCCATCTATTCCCCCATCATTTTCCTACCCTCCATGACATCATCCCTCGCGCTAAAGACTCCCAAGATATGTTGCTAAATAGGGAAAAACATAATGCATCACAACATAGGAGGGAGCAAGGCTAAAAAAAGATTCGATTTTGGCACGCTGTAAGATAATATATTGAACTGTATGGCATAGATGTGAAAAATGTAAAATATCACTGGAATCATATCTGAGATTATCCTGTCAAACAGATGTACCATAATCTCATAAGTAGTTACTTTGGTATCGGAATCTCATTAGGTACTTTGGTATGCTGTGAAGATAATATATTGAACTGTATGGCATAAATGTGATATATGTGAAACATCACTGGAATCATATATGAGAGGATCTTGTCAAACAGATGTATCGTAATCTCATGAGTAGTTTTAAGCGGGATGCAAAAACAAGTTTTTAGTTTGAAAATTTGTATGCATGGACATTCCAAGTTGGAAAAAATGACTCCTTTATGACAAACATTGTGCACATGTTTGATCTGACCAATCTCTACGTATTAACTAGTCATCATTCCTGTGCAGATGGGATTAGTTAGTTGACAGTTTTAACCTGTAGGATACTAATATCAAACTTTGATTTCTCAATTATACTAAACACAAGCCAAGATGTCTTTCAAGATAGCAAAATTCGATCCTTTGGTTTCATATGGTGGATAGGGAAGCAGCTGATAACAGGACACCAACAAACATCGACAGTATGTGACAAACCTGAATATGTAAGACAGCACTATCAGAATCACGCTTGCCACATGATGACCCATCGACACTCCAAAGTCTGAACGCCTTGTTTCCCAAAACATAAGAGCAAAGATTGAATATGTGTAAAATCCAGCAGCGTACATATAAACAGCCTTGAGCTTATATCTGGGAACAGGAAATACTCGGCTGTTAGGCCTTCATTACTAAGTTTGTTCCCCAAGATGGCAATAGTGTTTTGAAGAATAGAAAGACAGTTATATATTTATATCTTACTTAATCTTTTGGTCGGGCCAAACCTGCTCTCCAGGTCCAACCCAAAAATATCTGGTGTTTGTAAACCACGGTTCGTTATATGTAACTGACAAAGCTAGCAGTTCTCCAGAAAGGAAGTAAACACACTTCCAAGCTGACTCCTTAAACTTTTTGATCTTTTTTCTCCTTTCATCTATTTCAAGATTAAGCTTTTCATTTCCCTTTCCAATTATAAGTCTCCTCGCTAACTTCTGTGAACAAAAAGAGAACAAAAGACTACCAAATGAGCATACCACAATTATAAATTCCAGCTCACATTCCAAAACTCAAAAGATATGGGTAATGCTAAAATTACAATCTAATGCTACAAATTTGCAAGAAGTACTCAAATGCTACCATCAGTACAGTTCTTTTCTGTCCGTTAATTTTAAAAGATATGCAATTAATTATTAATGCCCGAAGACAGAGCTTTTCTTTTTTTGATTCTGAAATCAAAATTCGAACAAACGGATCAAAATTGCTCAGTTAAGAACTAAATAACAAAATAACCTCGCATATAAAACCAGACTAAGATCGAAAAATTCCAGTTATTGATACACCGCGAATCTAAAAACCACAGTTGCCCAAATCCAACCATCTCATCGAGCCCAAGCACCCCCCTCTTCCTATCAGGCTATCACAGAGCTTCTAGGAGAAATCAAGGCACTCCTCCCAATCTTGACCAATAAATTCGCGATCGAAAGACACAAAAACGAATATTTTCCCGAAGTACCAATTATCATCCAATTCCCAATCTCCCAAATCAAAGAAACCAGTTCAAAAGATCCAAGGAAACGGCGACGCACCTCGAACACGTATCTATCGAGGAAGAAGCGAATGGCGAGGAAGAAGAGGACGAAGAAGGGTAGGGAAACGAAGTCCTCGTACGCTGGATAAGCTTCTCGCTCCCAATCTATGGAGGAGAAGAGCTCGTCTACGCCCATGGCGATTAGGGTGTCCCCCGTCAAAGAGACGAGATCCCGTAACAACGAGAGAGAGAGAGAGAGAGAGAGATTGGAAGGTGTAGAGGAGACTCTCTCTCCCCTCTTTTTTCTCTATTTTTTTCGGAGTCCAAGAACACCAATTGCTTTGTTGAATAAAAAACCAAACAAGCTCTGAGATGCGAAGATAGATTTTTTTTTTTTTTTTTTGTTTTGTTTCCTTTTCGTTCTTATTATTATTTTTGACCATCGCGTTAGGGACCAGATGAAATATCCTTGATTTTACCTGGATTCTCAAAATTGCCACCCAATTAATAAGTGGAAAAGAACAAATCGTTCGGAAGACACGAGTACAATGGGTAAAATTGCGCGGTTAGTCCCTACACGTTGGGTCGATTTTCATTTTAATCCTCATATTATTTTTGCAAATTTTTTATTTAAGATTTTGAACTTTTAATAAGATTCAATCTAGGCCCTAGTTTAATTTTGGCCCTGACTTTGATGACATGATTGAAATATGCCATGGAAAAATATAGTTGATAAACATATGGCTTGTAGATGTACAACGCACTAGTGTAAACAATAATTTACCATATAATAGTAAATATAAAAAAGAACTAAAGTGTAACCTTTTGAAAATCTTAGAGACTACTACAATTGAAATTGAACGGTTCGAACTATAATGAAACTTGACTGAAAGTATGAGGACTAGTGGTGCAATTCATCTTATGATCCTATAAATAATGCTATCTGTATATCTGTAACTATAATCTAGATATAAGATATATACTCTACGCTTTTTATGGTAAGATTTACTCGCTACTCTTATTATTATTATTATTATTTACAGAAAAATCAAAGAAAGTATTTTAAACTGCGGATGTGAGTGTACATAGATGTACATTTCTATATGGGGTGTAGAGATAATATTTTTCTTATCCTAAATGGAAGCATTATATTTATTTATGTTTTTCTTTTTGTTTTCATATTTTTAATTAAGTTGTTTGCAGGTCCTTTTCTTGTAAATAAAAGGTATGAAAGGAGTGTCAAACCAACTGAACGTCATGAGAAAGCTTCCGGGTAAACAAACAGTTACTGCCAGGTAGCGGTTACTCGCAAGATTTTTAAGCACATTGTGTATGTGGAGGATCACGAATTTTTGGTGGATGAATTTTAGCAATTTTTATTGGAACGTCGTACTGATGCATTCAATAGTCCTCGAAATCATAATTTTTGATTTATTGCATTTTTATCCACAAGGTAAATAATGAAGATCGCATCTATCTGACTGTTTTTTTTATTTTAATACATCAAGCGTTAAAAAATATATTCTATTTGGTCTAGATTCTAGAAAGTGATTTTACCATCAAAATTATTTTTTCTTTTATTAGAGCGTTTGGTAAATTTTTTTTTAAAATCCCATTATGATGTTTAGAATTAGTTTTATGATTTTAGAGATACTAAAATCAAAAAGAGCAAAAGCTTATTTCTTGAAAACTAATTCTAATTTTGATCTTAAATTTTAAATTTTAAATTTTAATTTTTTATTCAAAATTTAAATTTTCTTTATAAATATTAAATCTAATTAGATAATTTAGAATATAAATTAAACAAGCACTAACGTGCAACGTCTATAGCAGAGGGACTGTACGTATATATTAGGATGTGAAAATAGAAATCAGGCAATGCCACGATGCAATCAAGGGGAAGGAGACGCAAGCGATGCCCCATGATATCGTTTATTATTTATTTTTATTCAAACATATTTAATTATTTTAATCTTTTGCAATAAATAGTTTATTGTACACTATATAAGAATTAAGCTTACTTTATACTTATTTATACACTGTCATCTCATTTTTAGCCGTATTAATAACAAATTGATATAAGATATGATATTTCTTATTATTTATTAAATACTGAATTATCATTTCAAATCACTTATGTCTGAATACTACGTTATTAAAATCAAATTTATTAATTTAATGGATCAAGTTAAATAAATTCACGCACACGGTAAAACACAATAGGCCGCCGAAGCAGTAAGCAGTAAGCAGACATAAGTGATTTGAAATGATAATTCAGTATTTAATAAATAATAAGAAANAAAAAAAAAAAAAAAAAAAAAAAAAAAGGAAATGCTCCTCTTCTCTGCATCCACTCATGTATGGCCGAAAACGACTTTATTTAGGCCCTAAGCAGTTCTTCATTTTGTCTGAAAACTTTGTACAACACTCGTCGTAAAACAAAAGAAAGATATAAAAAGAAGTAACGTCAGCTGAAACTAGCCAAAAAAAATAGAAAATTTTGATATTCGCGCATAATATCAACGAAAGGATTCATCTAAAAATTCTCAATCAAGCTTTCACTTGGTATAAAGAAGTAACAACTTACAGTAATTGAATAAAGATGGAACTGCATTAGGAGTATTTTGATATAAGTTTGTCAACATGGATGATGATGTCATCAATATGAGGCCGCACAGCCGGCTGAGGTTGAAGCATCCAGACCACAAATTGGTGAAGAGATTCCGGATAAGGGGGAGTGGGACCTGGCGGCCACTTTACCTGAGCATTGATAATGGCCAACTGTAAGCTACCGCCAGATTCACCTAGCGCATACTCGAATGGAGATACGCCATACCTACAATGGTCGGCAATAACACAAGTTGTTAAGTACAACAATATTCATTTCTTTATCTTAAATCTATCACATATATTTGAAATGTTCTCTAGATCAAATTAGGTGAAAGAAAAGCCGATATCAGAGGAGCAGACAGAGTCATCTAAGAAAAGAACATATCATACACTACGTTTTAAGCTTTTCCTGTCGTTATGCACAGCCATTTGGTATATCATAGATTACTTTGCATATAAAATCAAAGAGGAACGTTGGTCGTAACTTGCACGGTATTATCACTTCGAGTAAATAGATCAGCAGCCCAGTTGAGCAATTAACTAACTCGAACTGTCACACCACTCAAATTCCCAATCAAACCACTTCTGGAACTTCTAAAGCAGAAATTGTGGCTCTACCCGTAACATATTACGTTCATAACCTTGTCACATCAAAGTTAGGTCAATCTTAACTAAAACACTAATACTGCTATCTTTTGTATGTTCCTAAAACTTTTGCTTAACTAGTTGCCGCATATTTTCTGGTCCACATGCTCTAAACCTAGAATGGTCCAGCATATATGTAGGTTCCTTTTTTTGAGATAAAAGGCTCAAAATAGTGTTAACTTTAACAAATATAAGCATGATATAGAATGTACAATATAGATGGAGTGGAAATTGGAATAAGTGAATTGTGAAATGCAAGATTCCCTAGAATCCTGAGAATTAGCAGCCTTACATTATTGCATACAAGGTACATCCTAAAGACCAGATGTCTGTCCTCTCATCAATGTCAGCATGGCTTGGACAATCCCACAACTCAGGAGCTCGGAAAGGTGCAGAACAATGCTCAGCAGCCCATTCCTTTAAAAAAATATGTTATGAAAGATAGTAAATACATTTGAGGCTCAACATACTAAGCAGCAAATTGAGCAGAAGTGATAGTCTATAATACTGCCACCATAAAAACTTGATCTTATCTCAAAAGGGAAAACTTAAATAAAAAACATCAGAGAAACGCAAAATCAGAAAGATTTCCTAAATAAGATATCAAATGTAGGAGTCAAGAAAGGGAAATCTCAAGTACACAGATAATAAATTTGCACTACCATATGATTACGTCTATGCATGATTTGAGCAATGCATATTCAACAAAGCCATTTGTTGAAATGATTTATTAAGTTGATTAACAGACATTAAGCACGCTGGCAAGGGAATTATGGAGCTAAAGACTACAATCCTGCAATCACGAACTGGTCAGCAAAGAAATGACATCACAGGAGAGGATAGTTGAAAAATTACATTTAGATGCCATTTTTCTTTGAGTGATGCTCAGAACCAAATATATGATTCATGCACAGATACTCTGAATGTAACATGGTACCATGCTCAATCTCACCTTACACTATTTAAAGCGCTGGCCAATAACTAAGGTTTTTATGAACTTTGTAAGTTCTGAGTTCTAACATCATCGAGAATGAAAGAAAAGAATAGAAATGATTCAACCAAACTAATTTTGAAATCCAAACCATCAACCAATCTAACTCCTTACATCAACCTTTAAAATTAAGAAGCTTCAGTCTGCATTTCAGCAGAAATTCTCTTTAGACAACCTTTAAGTTCTCTACATCATAGCTAACAGCATGAATCATGCTCGCAAATGCTTTAAGATCGAAAAGAGAAAAGGTTACCTTACATATCAAGACCAACACTTTGTTGAAATAATTCTGCTATATATGTTGTTACACATGTACGTAAAAGTTCACAGAATGTGATGTAGCATTGCTCCGTAAAGGCGATATAGTAAGAAACATACATCAAGAAACACAAAAACATGAACATGTTGAAGGGATGAAGTAGCTAATAATTGATCAGAATACAAGAAATGTTGAAAGAAGAATGCTTTGGCTGAATAGATAAAGAAAGCGGCCATGCCTGCAACCGTAGTGCCTCCGAACGAGAATGGATTTCCTTTCTTGCAGGCCTAGCACTTCCAAAATCCATTAGGATGGCGAGAGGTGGTTGTCCTTTCCTGTGTGTTATAAGAACATTACCAGGTTTTACATCATTATGCGCATATGGAGGATCAAAACTGTGCATGTGCTTCAGTCCTGCACAAAGCTGTCAGTGGTCTGCATTAGTGACTACTTACATGGATATATTCACATAGCTGACAATGAAAACACAGTACAAAGTATACAAAGAAGTTTGTTGTGAAAATATGAAGTTAAAAGCATAAATGGCAGAGAATGTCCCATTCAATAAACTTTTAGCTTACCACAAACAAAATTTAACAAGTTAGATTATTTATCTTATGGACTTCAGAAAGAAATTCTAGGTAAATGAACTAACATCCATTTGAACAATCAAAGAAGTAGCAGGAATATAAGATAAATGGTATAAAGATAATATTGAAAATGTTTACAAAGTTAAACGAATCATGTTTCTTTAAAATATTTCTATTGACAGACACTTTCACAAGTTTTAAATTGAATAGCAAAAATAAATGCTTCTATTCAAGCTCAGTTGATGTTGTAAAAAACACATGTTGCATAGACATGGATGTGGGAATTGATTATGAGATCTGACTTGCTATACAACTTAAAAGAAACATTTGGAAAATTCTTGAAGGTTGATGTAATTCAAATTATAAGGTCCAATGTTACTTCTTCTAACAACAGATATACTAATATTGGATGCTTGTAAATAAAGTCACCTGTCTGAATATTTGCAGAACAGTAAGCGTGGGAAAGAATTCCTTCTTTGCCAGCATAGCTTTAGTATTATCCAATAAAGTACCATCCAAGTGAACTGGGAATAATAGGTAAGCTTCATGGTTCCATGACCCTCCTTGTGGACCCTAAAACCATTAAAACATTTAGATTTCCATTCATCATAACGAAATTAAGCAAATGCGTGCGCTATAGACATAATAGAGGTAAAGCAAATTTTCCTTGCATTAGGTAATAAGCTTCTAAACGGTCAATTATTAAGAAATAAGAGTCCACAACCAGGTTGTGGATTAGACACAGGACCTTGGAATTTTGGTTAATAAAAATGATAATTGCAATGCAACTAAAATTTTTGGGTATGGAAGTTTCCTAGGTCAATCTTTAAAAGATAAATATATTGGTTAGCTACTCACAAACAGAGAATATAAAACCAAATAAAGCTAAATAATGTACTATTAACCTCCAAAGGTAAATTAATTATGAGTGTTTTGGTTCCCCAAAATCAGAGAATGAGTAGCCAGAAAATTTTCAACATGTTTCAATTGTGTTCAGAGGGAAAAAATATATATATTGGTTGAGAATACAATGCTTAAAAGTTAGAATTAAAAAAGGTTTGGTTAAATACCTTAACATCAATAATTGCATGATCGAGAAGGGGAAGCAAGTTAGGATGACTAAAAAGAGATGAAATGCGTATCTCCTCTCTCACCAACTCTAATTGCTCCGTGCTCTGAATAAGGATTTTCTTCATAGCATATGTTCCATCATCTGAAGCAATGTCGGGATATTAATAAACATGACATTTGGTGAAAATTTGCAGCACAATATGTAGCCCCTGGTTGGGATCATTAACATTTGGGCTCTATCCATTGTTCTAACATAAAAGCAAAAGAATAGGATCCATAAATACCAGAAAATAAGTAAAGTTGCCTGTTAGGTGAGAAAAAAAAGTTTTAAAAAACAGTCATGTATTCGATGATACTTTGAAATTGCCCTTATCTTTTTAACATATTGACCTATTGTAGAAGGACGATGATGAACCAAGACATGCAACCTCAAACATGTAGAAGCCCCTAATAACACTGTAGAATTAAATTCTATGGGCAAAAACACATGATTGCAAAAGAAATTCTTAGAGTATTTTGCAAACTACGCAACTGGCGAACAAAAACCTTAAGAAATTTACTAAAAAAAAACAATAAATTTCACGAACATCTATAACACATAGAAGATCTCCAAACCCTAAATTTTGATCTATAAGCAAAATATAACTACAATAGCTACATCAATCAGCGAAAAAACATGCTCAGATCGAGACATTATAATCAAATAAGTGGAATCGAAAGCATAATTCATCCCCCCAAAAGAAAAAATGTTAAGAGCTTAATATCGAGATCGAGATCCGACCTGAGACGTGGGAGGGGTGTAGCGACTTCTTTGCGGCGGCGCCGGCGTCGGCGACGATCTCCTTGACGAGGTAGACGAAGGCGAACCCGCCCTCGCCGAGTTGCCTCACGATCCTGAATCGGTTCTCGTTGATCCACACATCACCCCCCCCGTTCACCGCGTCGTACAAAGCGTTGAGCCCCGAGAACGAGCACCCCATTGTTATATATCTCCTCCTCCCACCAAACCCCTCTCCCCTTCCTCTCCCTCTTTTCCCTTCGATCGCAAACCACGGTGATGGATCACAGGAGAAAGAAAGGGATCGCTCTCTCTCTCTCTCTCTCTCTCTTCGAAATTCGGTATTTATTTATTGATTTTTTTTGGTTTCTTTACTTTTGAGAGTCAACGGACGATTCGGTATGAAGCTTGACGGAATGTACCAAAAGTTGTCCACTCTTATGAAATTTTTTTTTTAATTCAAGTAAAATTGTTTTTATGAAACTATTTCTACATCACTGGATCTATGTTAGTGTTTTTGCGTCCTACAATAATAAACTCAAAGCATTTTACTTGTAACTAGATCGGGATGGTTTCTTTGCTTCCCTTTTATGTGCACATAAAATATTATATGTAAGTATAGCATTTTTTTTGCAGTTTGATATCCGTATGAAGTACTCTTTTAACTTTTTGTGCACATTTTGGGATACGACACGAGAGAAACTAGCAGAATGCTCATCTTTGATTATATTTATATTATATAATCCTTCCAAAAAATAGAGGTGAAATTTTATGATCTTAGCTCTTAAGCAATGAAAGATTCTAAATACAAGTTTCGGCCTCAGTAACCGATTATTCCCAACGCAAAGGCCTTGAGGTTGGTATTCGAGATCTCAACTTCAAAATTTAGTTGTTTTATATTTCAAACTATTTTTTTTAAAAAAAAAATAAGCGAAACGGATAGTATATTATTTTTCTCTAAAAAAAAAAAAAATTACTGATTGCGTATGTGATAGGGTGCGACCTCTTAGTCAAGTGGAAGTGGATTGTTGCGACAAAAAATGGATGTCGTCCAGGAGAGTGGATTGTTTTGACAAAATAAGTCGAATGCAATCAAGCTAAGTCAGATCAATTTCAGTTCACTTACGCTCAAGTCGTACCCAAGAAATTTACATTAATGTAATATCAATATCACTACCTTAATTCCATTAATGATAAAAGGGAGTTCTTGCTTAGACTTGCTAAATTTGATTGTACATTATAATATATTGTTTATCTTGTTAGGTATTTTAGCTTAATTGACTTAAACATATGCGAGCTAAGATAAGTTGAAGCAATTATGTTACATAATTTTTAAGAACCAATCATTTGACATTTTTTTGACAATTAGACGAATCTGAAAAATAAGCCGAAAATGGGTTGAGTTTTGCAGCTTTTAGTAGCTTGATCTTGAGTGAGGAGTAGAATTAGTAATTTTTCTACGATTTTTCCCCTTTGCTTTTATTTGTATTTTTTGTTTTGTTTACCTATAATGTTATTCGAGGCCAGGTTGCCTCAACCCTTATAACCAAATTCATTTTCTAAATGAATAAAATAGGTAGCGTGCTATATTTTTTTCAAAACAAAAAGAAATGAAAGGCTCGCATTTTTCACTTTAGACCGAACCAAAGCCATGTTACTATGATTTATTTGTCCAGGAGAAAACAAAAGCAATATATATACTGGAATTACTAATCTTGAAGCGTCCATCTGTAAGTCTCCCATTATTAATTAGAAGAGGAACAACGAAGAAGCTAATCGAGTGCTATAAAAGTCAAGAGTTTGTATACTACTTCTAACACCGGTGAACCCAAAACCTACCCAATGCCAATATAATCAATCCAAATTCCAAACCTTGGAGATTAATTGAGTCAAGAGAACCAACGTTTATACAATATTTGGCTAACTAGCTGAACCAACCACACATCTACATTAATTAGTTGATCCCACTCTTGACTCGGTCACGTGTCCCCTCTCTACTACTATATAAGTTGGTGCATTTTAATGGAGTCCCTCACATAATCAATCCGAGCGTAACATAACGAGTCGATGGAGAAGAACATGAACGTTATCTCCTGCGCTGAAGCCGTGTTTCTCTTTTTGGGTTGTTTTCTGGCCATCGTCAGCAATTTGGAGGCTCAGGACCCTTCAAAACTGAGCTTAGATTACTACTCGAAATCATGCCCGACCGCGCAACAAGTCGTTCGGTCGGAAATGGAATGTGCAGTGCGCGCAGATCCTCATAACGCCGCCATCATCCTCCGACTTCATTTCCATGATTGCTTTGTCCAGGTCAGTGTAAGCTAACACACCGCATTTTTTCTTACAACTTGGCGAGTACTCATGTACCACATTAAGAAATCCTCTACTTAGAAAAAAATAAAATAAAATAAACAATACTCGTTAAGTTGAGTTTAGGTGTTTTTTTTTGAGACAAAGGTAGCAAGCTATTTTTGAGTGCTAGACATAAATTATAATGGTCGATATGACGCAGGGGTGCGACGGGTCAGTTCTTCTGGACGACACGGTTTCGATGATAGGGGAGAAGCAAGCAGATCAGAACGTGAACTCGCTGAAAGGCTTCGACCTAGTCGACAAGATAAAGGAGAAGCTCGAAGCTGAGTGCCCTGGAGTCGTCTCCTGCGCCGACCTCCTTGCCGTTGCTGCTAAAGACGCAGTCGTTCTGGTATTGACTGTCGCATTTACAGAAGTCATGATAAATTAATTATTCAATTGATTTCTTTTTTTGTTTTTTTTTGGGTGTGATTTCGTATAAGCTGGCTGCAGGTTGGAGGGCCTTACTGGGATGTTCCAGTGGGAAGGCTGGATTCGAAAAAGGCGAGTCTGGACCAAGCGAACACAGATATCCCTACTTCTGATCAGGGCCTGGCCACCCTCATCTCCAAGTTCTTGGCAAAGGGTCTGTCAGTCACCGACATGGTGGCGCTCGTGGGTACGACGTCCTACGCGCTCATATTTCATGCCGCGCGTGAAAGTTTATTACCGAATGGTTTACTATCAAATTAATTTTACGTGTGATCTAATGTCAGACATGGATCATTATCTTCAATTATAGGATCGCACACGATCGGAGTGTCCCGATGCGTGAACATTCGCGACAGGATCTATGGCGACTTCCAACTAACGTCGAAATCAGAAGCGGCGTCATCTTTGTACCTTACCAAGCTGAAGGAGACCTGTCCTGCGAGGGGAGGGGACGACAATACCAGCCCGATAGACCACGTGACGCCCACCATCTTCGACAACGCCTTCTTCGAGACCCTCCTGCACGGAGAAGGCCTGCTGAACTCCGACCAGGAGATGTACTCGAGTCTCATTGGATTCCAGACTGCCGACATTGTCGCCAAGTATTGGGCCGATACTGCGGCGTTCTTCAAACAGTTTGCTGATTCTATGGTCAAGATGGGGAATATCACCAACCCTGAGGGTGGCGAAGTGAGGAAGAACTGCAGATTTGTGAATGCATAATTCCAAGATTGGGTTTCGTTGAACTACGACTTCGTGCGTTCGTTTTGCTTGCATAAATACGTTGAGTAAAGATGTTCAGTTGGGCTTACTTCCCCCCTCCCCCTTTTTTTCTGGGGTAGAAATGTTATTACTTGATTGTGGTATTGAGTTATAATAAATTAATAGAATCGTTCTCATAAATTTGTTTTCTCTTTGCTTTTTTTTTTGAGAGAGAAAAAGTAGGATTATTATCCGCTTCATTCATTTTTTTTAAATAAACTTAATTAAAAATATAAAATAATTTTTATATTTTAAATTTAAAATCTGAGATACCAATTATGAAATCTTTTACGACCTGCTAGAATCGTCGGCCATTTGATTATATATAATAAGACATAAATGGGGCTTGGGCCTATTTTTCTATGTCATTAAAAATATATATTTTAGTATAATAAAAAAATAGATTATGAATTGCAAAGATAAGACTTAACCTTAATTTGGTAATATAGTGGCTAAAAGCGCTAGAAAGGTCTAAACAAACTAAAATTGCTTATAATCTTTTTCATTGTAATAATGCTTTAAAATTACAATTACAATCACAATTTTATAATATAGAAAACTAAAAATAATTTTTTAACATTTTATAATAAAAAAATACTAAAATAATACTTTTAGCCACTGCATCATCAAACTAGGCCTTAAACCTAATTTAATATTAGCACAGAATGCTATTCCACAGACTAGAGGTAGAACTGGGCCAGATTTGGGTTGGGTCATACTATATCCAAGCTTGGCCCAATCAAAAAATTTGGCTTGGGAATTGGGATCGAGCTTCTACTGAATATTTTTAAAAAAGTAAGGCTTGCACCAGGCCCAAGCCTAATGTCCAATACCCATCGGGCTTCGTTGAGACCTCTTCATGCAATTGCCACATTGCGCATATATATTTTTATTGATATTAAATTAAAGTAAACTGTCAAATGTTATGCGTTTAAGACTTGAATTTGATCACATCGAAAGCATCATCAATATTGAACTCAATTTCAAAATTTTACTTATTAAAAGTTGTAGTTATTCATAAAAAGTAATTTTATTCATTAGCTAAAAGACATCTAGATTATCAACAAAAATTAATAAACAACTAGGTAGTCAATTAAATTCAAGTGTTGGAAATAGACATGCGAATAATATATTCTCATATGAATAAATAATATATTACATATAATATACAGTTATGTCCTTACATATATATAACAAGATATAATAATACACAGTATATATACTTAGTTATATATATATAGAACTAGGCTACTATGCTATTAATAGCACAAAGTTATTGGTGCTACCAAGTTTTTAACCATTGGATTAAGAAATGTGTGGTTAGGATGATGTGGACCTCCTAGAGTTGAGTAGGTAGTTGGTTAAATAGTATAATCTAATGGCAAGGACGAAGCTATGTAGAGGCCCAAGGTGGTCATGGCCTCCCTCAACTTTTCAATATTTACTTAATGATCCTTCAAAGTTTTTTTTTTTGGGTGGGCCATGGATAGCTTTGGCCTCCATAGTTTTTCAATATTTACTTAACAGTATGGTGCCAACATAACTCTCTCTCTCTTTCTCCTAATCGGTATACTCTTTTAATGAGTGAAAATATATTACAAGCTTCTTACTTATAGAGTCTTTTGTAATCTATTTCTCTCCTCTAAAAATTTTATTTAATAATTTTTTAAAATTTTTATTTATCTTAGGTGAGCTCTTTTATTTAACTAAATCAAGAATTGTACTAAATTTAATAGTTATATTAATTTTATTTACTAAAAAACTAAAAAATTACCGTTAGATTTAGTAAAATTTCTAAGTTATTTTAATGTAATAATATAAATAAAATAATTAAAAATTAAACATCTGAAAATAAAAAAAATAAAGTTCATACTTTTACATTATTTATTTAATTAATAAATTTTAATAAAAAAATTTTAATTAAGAAAAATTTTGTTTATTATTTAGTACTAAAATTTCTATTTAAATATATTTTGGCTCCTCTCAAGATTGAATCCTAGTTTCGTCCCTGTCTAATGGGTGAAAATAATCAAAAGGATAGGTATAACGGCGGAAAACTTGGTAGCACAAAGTGCTTCGTGTTAATAGTGTAGTAGCCGGACTCTCTCTCTCTCTCTCTCTCTCTCTCTCTCTCTCTCTCTCTCTATATATATATATATATATATATATATATATATATATAAGTGTATATGCTAATACTATTTATAATATATCCCCCTATGAGAACTAGATATTTAGTTGTATGTTAATATATATTCTTAATAATACTATACTATATATAATATATTACATCATTCATTCATGATATGGATAAATATATTATATATATAACTAAATTTTCTTACGGTAATTAATATAACAGACTTTTGAATTGAGTCCGGACTGACCGGGTTTGAATGTGTTCAAATAGACACAATTTTTTCGGGCCTAAAATTTTAAACCTGATCCAGACCCAAATTATAATTTGGGTACTCTCTTCTCCACCACCCTGGATAGCTGAAAGAATCTCTCTCTCTCTTTATATATATAATATATAGGGTTAATTTTATACAAATTTCTACAAATATAATAATTGTCAAATATATATTTCTATAAAGTTTAATTTTCATATGTTGTCCCTACAAAAGTCCTGATATTTTCAAATATGTCCCCGTCATTAAAATTCGTTAGAGAAATTTAGTTAACAATAGATTAAATATTTAACCCTCATTAGTTTTTAATATTTTTATTCATCTTATATTATACTGTTATGTTTTTTCGAAGGATATATTTGTGATGGTAAGGATATATTTGTGATGGTAAAATTGAAAAAATAAATAATTCTCTAACAATAACAAATTTGAGGGACATATTTAAAAATATTATGATTTTTATAAGAATATATATATTTTGTAAGAATATATTTATATTCATTATATTTGTAAGAATATGTACCATATTAACTCTAATATATATATACAAGAGAGGATGTGTGAGTGGTCCAGCGTGGGCCACGCATCACATAAGCTCCAGGACCATGCACAATGCCATAAACCCGTGAACTACTCGCCGAGATAAAGATGGAAAATGAAAAGCTCTTTTTTTTTATCCTCAAATCTGTAAAGTAATTTCTTTTGTAAAAAATTAATTTACGCCAAATCAAATACTAGAAAAACTATTTTCAGGTCTGAAAATTTTTTTAGTAACATTTACGTGAAATTAAAAACACTCTTAGTGGTACTTAAAGAGGATCATTGAACTGGTCCTTTTTATTTGAGATAGTAAACCACCATATCCTAGATGAATGCATGCCTAAAAACAATGGCCTTACGTTTCTAATATCCCAAGCAGTTTATATCATATTTAATTGAATGAATTTCATTTGATTAATGTAGTAATATTTAACAGGAAGTATCAACAGCTAAATACTTTCTGGATAAAAAAAATTTGCTCTAGAAGGTGCGTGGGTCAGGCCAGGTCGGTTTACAGATATTTTTCCGCAACAAATTGTCTTAAAATAATTAAGTAAAATGTGCGAATCTAACTTATACTGAGTGTTCTTAATTCTTGATAGATTAATTTTTGTACGTTGGAGTAGTAGTGAGATGGAGCTTGTATATACAAATGATTGGCATATTATAGTCATAATTAAGATAGCCAGTGAGATAGATAACTGATATAGGCAGATACATCGAGAGAATGATAGATAGATCGAACAGAGTAGGTAGATAGGAGCGCATCTCACTAGCTAAGACGCGTTCTGTAAAATTAGCTGTAGACGCTGCTATATTTAGTGGCAAGAAGCCGAAGGGCATGTCTTTTGTGCACGGTAACGCCCGGTGTCTCATCCATGTCGATGTCCTCCTTCGTCGTACCCGTCGGAAGTTCCCAGTCGAAGGAGTAAAGAAGGTTGGCGAGCATGATCTCGACCGTTTTTATCCCGAGGTTCTTCCCCGGACAGATCCTGCGACCTTCACCGAATGGTATCATATTGAAGTCCTTCCCTGCGAACTCGAGATCCGTGCTATTCATGAACCTCTCCGGCTTGAACACCTCCGGCGATTCCCAGTAACTCCCGTCCCTTCCAATCGCCCAAGCATTGATGAGTATCGTTGTGTTGGGCGGGACATCATAGCCGTTGATTTTGAAATGCTGCAACGTTGTTCTTGGAATAAGCATGGGAACCACTGGGTGCAATCGCATGGTCTCCTTCACAACGCACTTGAGGTAGTGTAGTTGGTCGATGTCGCTCTCCTCTACCTTTCCTTTGCTCCCGACGAGGCTTCTTACTTCTTCTTGAGCTTTTTCCATCGCTTGTGGATGCCTCATTAGCTCCGTCATCGCCCATCCCGCGGTGGCTGAGGACGTGTCGCTCCCACCAATGAAAACATTCTGCAAAAAAGGGTAAACTTGTGTAGAATAATATAGAAGAATGTTTTTTGCGATTCGGTATTGGATATTTCTTACCATAAGGACTCCTTTGATCTGGTCCGTGGTTAGACTTTTCTCGTCCTTCTGCATGTGCAGTAGAATATCCACAACGTCTTCGCCAGAGTCCTGCTGGTGCTGCTGCTGCACTCTATCGAGATGCTCATCGAGGACTTGTTGGTAGAAGCGATCAAGATCGATAAAGTTCTTCTCGAGCCTCGCTCTCATCCCTGTGAGCCAATCGGCCCATCCGATGATAGGCAAGTAGTCCGAGATGAAAAAGCCCCCGAGCATGGCCTGTGCTTCATTCAGAATCATCTGAAATCTGCTTCCAACATCATGGTAGCTCCTTCCAAAAGCCATTCTACAAGTGATTGTGCTCGTGAGCGCGATCAGTTCTTTGCTCAAATCGACAGGGAGAGAACTGCTTGAATAAGAGGATATCGAGCTCATAGTTCTCTCCACCTCTTCTTCTCTAATGGATCGAAACGAGGCGATCTTCTTGGCGCTGAAAAGCTCGATAATGGAAATTCTTCGCAGCTCCCTCCATGGCCCGCCGTACACCGCGAAGGCGATGTCCGAGCAACCATAGGAGAGCTTTGTATGTGAGGTGCGGGGCGGTCGGCTGCAGCATTCTAGATCATGCGTCTTTAGGATCTCCTGGGCCATGTTGGCAGAGGAGACCACGATGGTCGGCTCATGGCCGAGTTTCAGGTACATGAGGGGGCCGTATCGTTGCGAGAGCCGAGAGAGGGAGTGATGGGGCAGTCTTCCAAGCTGGTGGAGGTTGCCAATTACTGGGAGCTTGGGAGGGGCCGGGGGAAGTTTTAGTGATGTGCTGCCCTCCTTTCTTCTTGTGAGGAGTAGAAGAGGGAGTAGTAGGAGAACAACAAAAGGCAGGGAGGCAATCATGTGAAGAAGAGCCATAGAAACTTTGTGATGCTTTTGGTATGAATTATAAGGAGTTCATGCATGCTATGCATATATAATGAGAAATATTGCCAAGTTTGCAATCCAAAAAGAGTCGTAACTCGTAAGAATTACGATTTTCATCTGAGAATTAAAATTTTTCTAAAGATTAAATAATTATTTTCTGGATGTCGACCGTCCCAAGCGCAAAGGGCAAAAGACTTAGTGATTGACACCGAGGCTTCAAGTTTAAATCCTAGTTGATTAATTTATATTTTCAGTTAAATTTATTTGTAAAAAAAATATACGAACCTGTTAGCATTCTATCTTTCTCTAAAATATATAGTATTAAAAAAAGAGTGTGAAATAACGTGTGACAATTTTAGTCTTTAGATTGGCATGTTGTATGATTACAATAAAAAATGGTCTTAAATGTAGCATCGCTGGTATGTAATATGATCCATGTCATATTTTAGCCTCTGCCAAAACGTTACCAATAAACTGCTGCAGCACAGTTGAAATCAGATTTTTAGGAAAACTTTTGATTTGAAACTTCTAATTCTCCTAAAAAAGAAGCTTTTAGGTAGATTTTAATGTATGCTACCATTGCTGGCGCAATTGAAACCACAATTATAAAACAACGCAGCAGTACTCTGCAGTTCCAAATAAGACCATCGCCTCCTTGTATGGACATATTTATGTTTTTTTGTAAATAAGATTTGTATATATATCAGAGTTGGTGAATGGTTTAGGTTTTAAAATTGATGATGTGCCTAATTTATATTCAGTTTTTTGAAATAAAAGTACATGATTACCAAATATGCAAATTTCATTATTTAATAATGTTTTTAAATGTATTTTCAGGTGCATGTAGTATTTCTCTTATTTTATGTTATTTAAGGTGGAAATGATATAAGAGTTGTCTTTAACCGGCGAGTATGACACACATCAATAATGTTGAATAAGACGTAGATTAGATCATTAGCAGGCCAAAGTATCTTGGCAGATGCAATTTGAAGAAATGTTGTGGCGGACACCTAATAAGTACATAAAAATCTCATGCATGCATGACACCTAAGTACACAAAAATCTCATTTATGGAGAATCCAGTCGGGGGAGCCGAACAAAGTTTAAGTGGGTGGCTCTCGAACAAAGTCGTATTGTTGAATGGCTTTCAGTCCGCCGTCACATATTGATTTTACTTTTATTCATGACTTTATTAAAAATTTTTATATATTAAATTTTTTAAAAAAATTAAATTCTAGAATGAAAGATTAGAATTTTTGGATAAACGTTAAAATTTACATACCACGGTGGACCGGGAGTTTCTTAATTTTGATGTTGCACACCATTACTTTATGTCTATCATAAAAGCTCTATGATTTGATTTATACATGGTAGTTGTATTTTAAAAAAATTAAATTTTCTACATAAATTAGTGTGAGAGAAAATAATAAATTGCTTATAATTTTTACATCCAATTTATATATTTGTTTGGTAACCCAAAATAAAAAAATAGAAGCATTTTTTCCTATTTTCAAATTTTGTAAAAATGAGTTTTCATTGATTACGGGCCAAAAATTATTACAAAATAATTAGTCATTCTGTCAGTATATTAAATTATATAGAATTAACATTAAGAAAAAATGGTGACCATATCAGAAGGCTGAAATTTTGTGTGTTTTTGTTTAATCGACATGGGATTTCCATCTACGTATCTGCCTTTTCTTATGAAGTTACTCTCACTTGCTGAATATATAGAAGAATATTGCTATCCTGGGGAATTGAAAAATGAGGAGGTGAGTTGAAATTCGTGCACAGGATGAAATCTTTTTTTTTTATTTTTTGAGAGATAAATAGCACGCTATCCGTTTTATTTATTTTATTTAGAAATAAATTTAGTTAAAAATGTAAATCAAGTAGAATTCAAACTTGGGATCTCGAGTATCAATCATCAAATCTTTTATCACTTGCTGTAGGAATGGTCGGTACAAGATGAAATCTTAATATCTCAAAATTGGACTTTCGTACTAGTGCTGTGCATGAGGTGTCATCTAGTCTAACGTAAATAGCAATTTTGCTGTTATTATCACTGAATTCCAACTAGACACGTAAATGCTCAGGAGGCAATGCTAATCCTATAATCCGCTGTGATTTTGATAAGGTTCTCAGTCCGTGTCTGCGTGTGCAAGAAAAAATGTGCACTACATATATAGTCATGCATCCAGACATTTTAAAAGGCTTCGTTTGGTTTGGTTCGGGAATTAATAGAAACTAGTTATATCGGGAATAAGTACAAATATAAATTTTTGTAAGAACAAGAGTATTTTTTTAATTTGAATGAAAATATGAGTATAGATTGGAACTAGAAAAATTATGTTTGGATGGTTATTGAAAAGAAGAGAAATAGTTGATGGTTATAAATAAAAAATAATAATATTATTCTTATAATTGAATTTAAATTTTTAAATTTTAAATTGAAAATTTTAACTTTTAAATTTTAAAATTTAAAATTTTAATTTTCAAAATTTTAAGTTTAAATATCATATTTTAAATTTAATATTAAATTTAAATTTGAAAGATATAAAATATCAATTTTAAAATTTAAAAACTGAAAATATCAAATTAGAAATTTTAAATTTAAATTTTAAAATTTTATTTTAAATTATAAATTTAAAATTTTAAATTTTAAATTTTAAAAAGTTAAATTTCAATTTAAATTTAAAATATGAATCTCTCTCTCTCTCTCCGGGGTTGTGGGAGCCACACATGGTCCACCCATATCCGGTATACATGGCCACATGGGCGGGAACAATTTGTTCCCACTCATCTTTTTGGTGCGGCAACGTTTGGTTAGGAAATAGGAATAGGAATAGATCCTTATCCTCCCCTTTATACCGAAATGCTTATTTTTTATCCGAGAATAGTAGTTCTCGATTATCCCCATCAATACCTCCATTTTCTATATAAAATTATCTTAAATTATTCTTATCTTCGGGAACAACCCAATTTTCATCCAAGCACTATTTTTTTTATTCTCATACTTATATCTATTTCTGTAATAGCTAATTCTTACTTATATCCGAACCAAACAGTATTTTAGGGACACACAAGTCTAGGATGCGACAATAGCACTTCAACGTCATGACCCAAGTCAATTTAATCTAATTTTGTTATACTTTTCTTTTTAAATGACAATTTTGTTTGGCTTGAAATATAGGTGATAAAGTACAATTGCTAGTTTGCTATATAATAGGTTACCACACTTCCCAACCATTTTTTTTGTATTGCACTTTTCTTTTAAAAAAAAATATTTAATTGGCTCGAAACATAATGATCTTTTTTCTATATATTTTTTGTTTTGACTCTTTCTCCTCTGTCCATATCAAATTGTCGTTTATATCTCAGAACAGTGATAGGCGTGGACACGAGAATATTAAATTAGGACCACATTTTGTATTGTTTTTTTTTTTTTTTTTTTTTTATAAAGAGTTTGAACTTAGCAATTGTGAAAGCAACTAGGCTTCCGCTGGAATGGACCTGAAAAAAAAAAAAAAAAATCTGATGGACTCACATTGATTGTTATTATTATTATTATCTTCTATTTCTTAAACATAATCTGATGGACTCACATTAATTGTTTGCACTTAACCGTCCAAGGATTTCTCCGACCAAAGTAATTAAAAAAAAAAAAAAAAAGTAAAATTTTCCCACTTCTTTGTATTTCTTGAAAAGATGTTTTCAATATGAGTTACAAGCTAAGTAGCAAGTGCAAACATAATTAAATCCATTCTTGAGAAGATGTTTTCAAGATGCCTTACAAGCTAATAGCAACTACAAACATAATTAAGTCCCTCCCAGCATCATCCAATCATACATAAATTATAATTTGCATTTGAAACCGAAAAAAGTTTGAGAGCAGTAAAAATATCAAACGAGGCCGAAGATTATTGTTCTCAGCAACCTTTTGATTTTGGAGAATAAAAATATAACAGCTCCAATTATTATTTGTATTAAAATTGGTCGAATATAGTAAAAAATGCTATAAATATATTATATAAATGGTTGCGCATAACTAAAAATTGTATTAACAAATTGTATACGGTTATACATGCATGGAGCTATGAGATTATATTCATTGTTGAAGAAAAGGTTAAATGATTAGATAGATTAGTTTGTCTTTTATTTAAGATTATTCTTTACAACTATTGTAGCTAAAATAGTGGTTAATTTANGAATATAATCTCATAGCTCCATGCATGTATAACCGTATACAATTTGTTAATACAATTTTTAGTTATGCGCAACCATTTATATAATATATTTATAGCATTTTTTACTATATTCGACCAATTTTAATACAAATAATAATTGGAGCTGTTATATTTTTATTCTCCAAAATCAAAAGGTTGCGCATAACTAAAAATTGTATTAACAAATTGTATACGGTTATACATGCATGGAGCTATGAGATTATATTCATTGTTGAAGAAAAGGTTAAATGATTAGATAGATTAGTTTGTCTTTTATTTAAGATTATTCTTTACAACTATTGTAGCTAAAATAGTGGTTAATTTAGGTAAGATTTTTTCTATTGTAATAATTGAATTTTCTTTGGTAGTTTCAAACTGTAGTTTATGAGTAGTGATTCTATACTTATTTTTTTTTATACAGCTCATTCATTTCAATTCAATTCAACAGCTCAGATTTAATTTTTAAAAAATTGTAACCTGCAATAGCAGGTCACTTTGAGAGGGACACCGGTTTCCAGGTACTCCAAAAAAGGCATTTTAGTCCTTTGAAAATGGGCAATTTAATAATTTTATTTTCATTATATTATCGAATCTCTATTCTCTTTGTGTTTGCTTTTTCTCTCTCTATCTTTTTTTTTTTCATCCACTGCAGAGATGTAAAAGGGTAGGATTCGAGGCGGATTTTCAAAAACATGAACCCGAACTTGACTATCAAACCCAAAACTCGAACCCAAACCCAAATTCGATGACTTTTTAGAAAATTATATACACACCCGTATCTCACTAAAAATTCAAAACCCAAACACTAGCCCGAACCCGAAAATCCGAACCTGAAATATTTATTTCTCTTTACAATATTTTAAAATATATTAAATTAAATCTAAATTTTAAAATATATACTCAAATATAACATCGAACATTTATATATATTATATATAACGTAATAAATTTGGGTTCCGGTCGGTTTCGGCTTCGGGTCAAATACAATTAAAATCCATACCCGAATTCAAATTCGTCGGGTTTCGTTTTTGATATCCATATTTAAAACTATATCCATTTAGCATAGATAAATTCACTGCTTTTGCTTTTGAGTTTATATTCGAATTCAGATAAAATTATGAGTATCCATATCCATTGACATATATAATTCACAGATATTTTATCATTTTATATTCGTAATCCATAGATATTTCATTAAAATACATTATAACATATAAATACATTGAATTTAATTTTTTATTTACCTACATTCAATTGTTTAAAAAAGTTTGTGATAAAAAAAATAATATCTAAACTAGAGGAATTTAAAAGTTTTCTTAAACAAATTAAATATGTTGAATTCGTTATTATTAACAATAAATTTGTTAAAATAGTAACACAAAATTTCTTTAATTTAAATATTAAATATTTAAATTCAACATATTTAGAAATATTTATATTTCTAAATTTTATAAAATTTAAATTAATGCCTAAATTAGAAGAATTCTAAAATTTCTAAAATTAATGCCTAAAATTTGAGATATCAATCAAATCTTAAATTAATGCTTAAATTAGTATAAAATTAATGCTAAATTTAGGATATTAATCAAAACTTTCTTAATTTTTTTTACATTAGAAAAATATCCTCTAATGAAATAACTTTTTAACCTGCTACATAATTAAATGACATTTTTAACCTTTATTAATCAACGGTTAAGATCTTTTTTATTTTTTATAAAATAAAGTAGTGAATCATTTCTTGTAGTTTATTTGGATTCTATTGCATCAATTTAAACAATAAAATTATCTCCATAGATAATTGGATATGAAAATACAGTTACACAAGTTATTGCTGCGTGAAACCAAATAATCTCTTAGATATTCTATCTTTTTTATATTTGATAAATGGTATAATTGCAACTTTAGCGGCACGACCACATGCCGGGCTAAGCACAGCACAGCACGGCACGGCCACATGCCGGCCTACCTCTTGCGGCTTGACAATCCAGCATAGCATTGTCTAAAGCGAGCCTAGGCCGAGGAGAAATGAGTGGCCCGACATGGCACGGCCTGCTTGGGCCATGCCAACCAGGCTAGCACGGCCCGGACCCCAAGGGTCTGAGCTCCTAGTTGGCTCTCCTCCCCAGGAGCTCTCCGCCCAAGGTTTGCTACTTTGGGAAGAGTGATGTTGGTCCAATAGACCAAACAGTTTTTAGTTCATTGGACCAAAAATTCATTTCAAAAAAATAATACAAATTTATTTTTTAAATTTTTAAAATATTTATTGTTTTATAATAATTTTTATAAATTTTAAATATCTAATCAAAATATATATTTAAATATAATTATTTATATTTTTAGATTTTATATTAATTTTTTTAAAAAATAGAAAAATTACTATTTTAAGAGGTCGGCCTGGAGCACGGCCCGGCTCGTGCCTTCCAGACCAAAGGGTCATATCGGGCTGGAGGCTAGATAGCTTGGGCTCAGCACCGTCCAGCCCGAATTTGAAACCAGTTCGAACCGGGCCAGCTCCTAGCCCGTTTTAGTCGGGCTAGTGTGGGTCGTGTCGGTCTGGCACAACCCACATTACACCCCTAATGGTAGGGATGGCAATCCAACTCGTGTTCGGCTCGAAATGAGCCCGAGATCGAATCGCTCGTTTAGTAAACGAGCCGAATACGAGCTGAATTTTTTAGCTTGTTTAATAAACGAGTCGAACACGAGCTGGGGTCAGCTCGCTCGTGTTCGGCTCGATAACAGCTCGAATACATATATTTTATATTTATATAATTTATTTAATTTATATTTTTATATATAAATAAATAATTATATATATAATATATATTTTTATTATTTAATTTTTAGCAAATTAAAAATATAAAGACGAGCTCAATTATAAAAAAATTCATTTATATATAAAGTTTCAACTATTAGATCAAAATTTAATGGATAAGATTTTATAAATTTATTTTTTTATATATATTCAATTTAATTCTTTTTAACTTATTATTCGTTAGCCAGCTCATGAGCCAGCTTGTGTTCGGCTCGTTTATTAACGAGCTGAACACGAGCTGAATTTTTTCGCTCGATACTTTAACGCGAGCCAGCTCATGTTTGGCTCGTTTATTAAACGAGCCGAACACAACACGACTCGCTCATGTTCTGTTCGTTTACACCCCTACCTAGCGGTACTTGAGAAACCATTGAACTGGATTTTTTATTTGAGCCAGTAAATCCTAGATGAGTCTTATATTAAATGCTCCAAACAGTTTAAATCTTATTTAGTTGAATGAATCTTTTATCAAATTAACATAGAAATAAAATACTTCCTAGATGAAAGGGAAATGTAGGTTAGGCCAAGTTGGCTTTCAGATTTTTCTAAAANAGTACTTATCGCGCCTAGAGCTCAAGCGTCCCTTCCTGAAGTTATACTATGGTAAACCACTTCCAGCGTCCTAGACAGGCCCCTTCTTGGAGCCCTATTTTTGCCAGCTCTAGTACGAGCGGTTGGAAGAAATGAGGAAGCTGACCCTTGAAGGCTGCCCATGCTGCTTCCTCCTGTAGCTGTACCTACTCCGTGGCCCGCAATGGCACGTGTTTTCTGTACGGGAAGCCGAAGAACGGTGATTTATATCGTCGCAGATGTCGATTAAAATGTCTTGCGCAGAATCGATCACTCTACGCGAGGATAGATGGAGGAGACAAGCTAGATAGATAGTAAGAGAGCTACATAGACGGATATAGTCAATAGATAGAGTGACCGATAGAATTAATACTCATATTATACGGTTAGTAAACATATATGTTCGAGCTAGAGTGATGATGAGGTTGCATGTTTTTAATTAGATAGTTCTTAATTCTTGTGAGTCATATTCAATCTAAGCGTGTAAAATGAATTAATAAAATTCTGTTAAACAACGCCTTTTTATAGACCTTTGGCTGGACCGGACTGGGTGCGTGGACGATCTCGTTAAAAAAAAATAGGTCTTTCATAAATCGACAACTATGAAGGACAATTTATAATGATGTAATTAGTTTACTTTAAGTAAGTTAATTTATACTATATTTGACGAACCCTATAATCTTTGCATTCCGGTAACAAAAATCCGTACGTAAGTAGATCCTATACCACCAAATGATGGAGTTTATTTTTCCTGGTCAAGTTACTAGGAGAAATTCATGGTGATTCTCACAAAAATTAAAGTGCATTTACAATGATTTTTTTAAAGGCTGGACTTTTATCAAAAAGATCATAAACTAAACCGCATTTAATTAAAAAATGCTTTCTTTAATGAAAGGTCTAAACTCCTATTTTTTTTTTTTCGCGAAAAGAAAAAGGTAGAAATAGAGCCGCTTTTTGCTTTTGTTCATCAAGTGCCCAAATACCGTAACACGTACCAGGACCTCGAATACACTACGCACCGGGTGCGACCTGGTGAGTGTGTAGGAGAGAGAACATATATATATAATCTCAATTATAGCATGTATAAGAACGTTTATATTACTTATTATTTATATGAGAATGTTTTATATATATATAATAATATTTTTAGTATTATAAAAATTTATACAGAGGGTTTAAACAATAACAATCTCTTAATAAATAAAAAAGTTAAAATGGTAGTGTTTATATAGGAAGCTTTTTTGTATTGTCATATTATATTTTACTTATTTTTACAATTTTTGATTACTCCCAATTTATAAATTAGATAATAATTGATTTAAAGAAATTACTTAAAATTACTGCCCCTGTATAAATTTTTATAGTCCTGAAAACATTCCTGTTGTATACTTTTAATTTAAAACATCCTTATATATAAACTGTAAATAATATAAACATCTTTGAACATATTTTAATTGGGATATATAATATATATATTTCTCTCTCTCTCTCTAAGAAAGTCGATAGATCCCACCACCTCTTCACCTCTCCGGCTTGAACACCTCCGGCGATTCCCAGTAACTCCCGTCCCTTCCAATCGCCCAAGCATTGATGAGTATCGTTGTGTTGGGCGGGACATCATAGCCGTTGATTTTGAAATGCTGCAACGTTGTTCTTGGAATAAGCATCGGAACCACCGGGTGCAATCGCATGGTCTCCTTCACAACGCACTTGAGGTAGTGTAGTTGGTCGATGTCGCTCTCCTCTACCTTTCCTTTGCTCCCGACGAGGCTTCTTACTTCTTCTTGAGCTTTTTCCATCGCTTGTGGATGCCTCATTAGCTCCGTCATCGCCCATCCCGTGGTGGCTGAGGATGTATCGCTCCCACCAATGAAAACATTCTGCAAAAAAGGGTAAACTTGTGTCGAATAATATAGAAGAATGTTTTTTGTGATTCAGTATTGGATATTTCTTACCATAAGGGCTCCTTTGATCTGGTCTGTGGTCAAGCTTTTCTCATCCTTCTGCATGCGCAGTAGAATATCCACAAGGTCTTCGCTAGAGTCACGCTGCTGCTGCTGCGCTCTATCAAGATGCTCATCGAGAACTTGTTGGTAAAACCGATCAAGATCGATAAAGTTCTTCTCGAGTCTCGCTCTCATCCCTGTGAGCCAATCGGCCCATCCGATGATCGGCAAGTAGTCCGCGATGAAAAAGCCCCCGAGCACGGCCTGTGCTTCATTCAGAATCATCTGAAATCTGCTTCCAACATCATGGTAGCTCCTTCCGAAAGCCATTCTACAAGTGATTGTGCTCGTGAGCGCGATCAGTTCTTTGCTCAAATCGACAGGGAGAGAACTGCTTGAATAAGAGGATATCGAGCTCATAGTTCTTTCCACCTCTTCTTCTCTAATGGATTGAAACGAGGCGATCTTCTTGGCGCTGAAAAGTTCGATGATGGAAATTCTTCGGAGCTCCCTCCATGGCCCGCCGTACACCGCAAAGGCGATGTCCGAGCAACCGTAGGAGAGCTTTGTATGTGAGGTGCGGGGCGGTCGGCTGCAGCATTCTAGATCATGCGTCTTTAGGATCTCCTGGGCCATGTTGGCAGAGGAGACCACGACGGTCGGCTCATGGCCAAGTTTTAGGTACATGAGGGGGCCGTATCGTTGCGAGAGCCGAGAGAGGGAGTGATGGGGCAGTCTTCCAAGCTGGTGGAGGTTGCCGATTACTGGGAGCTTGGGAGGGACCGGGGGAAGTTTTAGTGATGTGCTGCCCTCCTTTCTTCTTGTGAGGAGTAGAAGAGGGAGTAGTAGGAGAACAACAAAAGGCAGGGAGGCAATCATGTGAAGAAGAGCCATAGAAACTTTGGGATGCTTTTGGTATGAATTATAAGGAGTTCATGCATGCTATGCATATATATAATGAGAAGTATTGCTAAGTTTGCAATCCAAAAAGAGTCATAACTTGTTAGAATTACGATTTTCATCTGAGAATTAAAATTTTTCTAAAGATTAAATAATTATTTTTTGGATGTTGACCATCCTGGCGTAAAGGACAAAAGACTTAGTGATTGATACCGAGGTTTCAAATTTAAATTCTGATTGATTTATAGGGTTTTTTTTTGCAAATAGCCTTTTGAGCAATTTTTATTTTAAAAATAGCCCTATCAAAATTAAAATTACAAAAATGGTCCTATCTCTGCTATGCATGCGCCACGTCAGCGCCACGCGGGTGGGGCTGGGGCCAGAGTATTAAGTTGAACACGGTGAAAAGTGGAATGGATATTGAAAAGTGGAATAAGGAGTAGGGATGTCAATAGGAATGGATATTCGAAATATTATCCAATCAAAACCCGAATAAATTATATATATATATGTAATTTATTTTTATTTATTTATACAATATATAAAATATTTAATAATTTTTATTCCTTAGATTTTCATTCAACGGTATATATTTTTAAAACAGGTTGGATGAAGATCTAAGGAATAAAAATTATTAAATATTTTATATATTGTATAAATAAACAAAAATAAATTACATATATATATATATATATATATTATATATATATATATATATAATTTATTTCGGTTTGAATTCGGATAATATTTCGGATATCCATATCTATTGACATCCTTACTCCTTATTCCACTTTTCAATATACAAAAAATACGTACAACAAAAAATAGTACTAAATACGGTGAACCCATTCACCGTGTTTGAACACGGTGAATGGTTTACCGTGTTCAACTTAACACAAGGGCCCAACCTTGCCCGTGTGCGCTGATGTGGCGCCTGCGTGGCAGGCTCAGGATCATTTTTGTAAATTAAATTTTGATAGAGCTATTTTAAAATATAAATTTGTCAGGAATCTAAATGCAAAAAAACTTGATTTATATTTTCAGATAAATTTATTTTTAAAAAAATATACGAAGCGATTAGCATACTATCTTTCTCTAAATTAGTATTAGAAAAAAAAGAGTGTGAAATGACGTGTGAAAATTTGTCTTAGATTGGCATGTTATATGATTACAATAAAAAATGGTCCTAAATTAGAAGTCGCTGTATATAATATATATATATATATAATATAATATATATTATTAAAAAATTAAATATTTTATATTATATTATAATTTATTTAAATAAATATCATTTTCAATTTTAACTCTCACTTTATAATAACATTATTCAATTATTTACTAATCCCATGATTATTATTATATAAATTATAATTTTATAACACTTTAAATTACTTATACCTTGGCATTCTTTTTACTTTCATTATATCCCATTCAAAATCTTTATTCACTATCAATCTTCCTATATCTTTAATATTATATACTCCTTTTATCAAATATACTATTTTCTTTTTTTTCTTTTCTTACTTTATTAATTTAATACTCATCTTATACTCGATTAATTCTCTTCCCCTCTATTCACTTACCCATTTTATTATGAATATGTTTATATTTTTATTTTTATAACATATTAATTATTTTTCTATAATTTATCATCCCTTTTCTTATAGTTTTAAATCAATTCTTCATGCTTATTTCCTCATCATATCTACTAATCATTCTTCATTTTATATGCTATTCTTCATTTAATCTATTCATCTATCATTTTCTATGTTCTATTTTTATTCGTCGATATAATTTTGTTCATCTTATAATAATACTCTTTTTTTAATACTAATTTGATTAATAATTTTATATATTATATATATGATATTATGTACAGCTATCTATAGTCTTTATATTATATTGAAATCCTCAGTTTTGATAATAAATGGCGGCGAAGCGCTGACGGCGCGGCGGGGTGCGAGCGCAGCGGGGGGCGCAGGGTGGCGCGCGCGCGTGTGTGCGGGCGCCGCCGGGGACTACGCTGCGTGGGGAAGAAGAAGTCCACGCGGAGTTCGGTGGAAGGTGGAGAAGAGTAGGCACGCGCTGGGAAGCTTGGGGTGCTGGCAGGGAGTGGAAGAAGATGGCGGGGGGCCAAAGTGCGCGTGGGCCAAGCGGGCTGGGGACCACCCCTTTTATATATTTTTAAAATTTTTAATTTTTAATTTTAATTTTTCTATTATTTTGAAAAGCAAATTTTTTTAAAAAATTAATATTTTTTTATTATAAAAATTTAAAATATATGCGTACTTTTAAATAGTTTAGATTATATATATTAAATATAAATTTTAATTTTATAATATCGATCACTTAGATATAAATTGTATAATAAAAAATAAAAAAGCGATGGATGAAGTTTAAGTTAACTGCTTATTTAATAAATTTAGTTGCGAAAATTACTTGAAGTACTAATTAAATTTGGAAAACTAAACGGTACATTCAAATTTTAAAGTCAATGCATCATTAACTGACTCAAATCTAACATATAAAATAGTCAGATTGTAAAAATAAAATTTTGAAAGATTGGATAGCTGATTCAAAATCATTCGTAGTTTAGAAAAATTCTGTATGTTATTTTAATTTTAATATTAAACTTCACTATCATATTTATAATCTGATGAACAAATAATTTCACATTTAAAATATTTTAAAATATTCAAAATATGATTTGTCGACTTTTAATTTTAACAATTAAACATTCCAAAATTTATTACATAGTTTAACATATTCTCTCCTCAAATAAAGTTCAATTATATCTTTTCTTAATTTAAAATATAAAAAAAGATAAATTACACTTTTGATTCTCAAACTATAACACATATGACACTTTAGTTTTCGAATTTTAATAGATAATATTTTTTTGCTCAAAGTATGAGGCGCGTGAAGCTTTAATTCTCAAGCTTTTATGAGCTGTAATTTCACACTCGAACCACTGTTGTTATAAATAAAATTTATTATTCTTATAATTTTTTTATTCTTTTTTAATTTTTTTTATATTTTTATTCTTATATTTTTCTGTAACAACTGCTATTTTTTATTTTTTAATTTTATTTATTTCTATAGAAACGTGCGCACTAGTACATATTATGAATCCTCAATCCTCAGTGGTTTTAGTCCACGTGGAGGATGGGAGAAGAGGGAAGGCGGCGGGGTTGGGTGGATGCTGACCCTACCATTTTTTTTTATTTTAATGGTTTTCTCTTTCTATTGATTTGGACTGACTTGAGGTAATTAAGATTTTTTTTTTAATCCAATCTACTTTTCTTCTCTGTTATTATAAAAATTAAAAATATATAATTTTTTATAAATAATTTTTAAATTATTTTAATAATAATTAGTGCAGATACCTGCGCGTTGCGGCGGGCAACTATTGTTGAAGTAAAATAACAATTTTTATTCTCTGTTATTATAAAAATTAAAAATATATAATTTTTTATAAATAATTTTTAAATAGTTTAAATTACATGTATTAAACATATATTTTGATTTTATAATATTAATCATTTAGGTATAGATTGTATAATAAAAAATAAAAAAAAGATTAATGGAGTTTAATTAATATTTATTTTAATAAATTTAGTTGCGAGAATTATATAAAGTATATTAATTAAATTTATAAAACTAAATGATACATTCAAATTTTAAAGTGAAAATATCATTAATAACTCAAATTTAATGTTACGTTCCGAATTATCACGTTTTTTCGGGCACGCCAACAGACCAGCCGTATATATAGAAATTTTTCATGTACACGAAGTGATAGCTGTACCTGTAAATAATTCATAGTCACAACCAAGTGTATCAAGCTGCAAGAATTAAAACACGTATATATAAAATATAAAGAGGCACTGTACATACAAAAGTCCACTAAGCAACTCGCTCTAGCGAGTACAACAACAACATAACCTTATGTATAAAAACCACAAAACTATCTCTAATGGGTGCTCTTCTAGCACGGCAACAGGGCTGGTGGGGATCTAACTCGCGACTCGCTTACAACGGTCAGAATCAACAATAGCAGCCGCTGCAGACGAAGGCTCTGCAAAATGTGTCAACAACTGGGAGTGAGAACTACTGCAAAACAGAGTAGTCCTGAGTGGGTACCGTCACTGACCTCAACGACTCACCCACTAAGTCTACAGAACTATATACAAAGGATAGTAAGAAAAATTAGAAAAAACTCTACAGCTACATGTCGCTATACTATCACTAATCAATATAGGCTATCTATAGATAGAAACATGCATCACATTGATCCAATCCATAGGGACTACGACACGTCCGTCCCGTCTGTCGAAACTACACCGTACACCACCTCGAGGACAGCCAGTGGAGAGCAAAATTCCCAACCAAATTACTACGACATCAACGCAAGATAGCCAGACTCCGGAGCGGCACTCGTAATATATACGATCCATGCCATATTTTAACCTCTGCCAAAACGTTATCAATAAACTGCTGCAGCACAGCTGAAATCAGATTTATAGGAAAACTTTTGATTCGAAACTTCTAATTCTCCTAAAAAAAGAAGCTATTAGGTAGATTTCCCTAGATTTTAATGTATACTACCATTGCTGGCGCAATTGAAACCACAATTACAAAACAACGCAGCAGTACTCTGCAGTTCCAAATAAGACAATTGCCTCCTTGTATGGACATATTTATGTTTTTTTGTAAATAAGATTTGTATATATATATATATCAGAGTTGGTGAATGGTTTAGGTTTTAAAATTGATGACGTGCCTTATTTATTTTCAATTTTTTGAAATAAAAGTACATGATTACCAAATATGCAAATTTTATTATTTAATAATATTTTTATATGTATTTGGAGGTGCATGTAGTATTTCTCTTATTTTATATTATTTATTTATCGAGGAGAACCGGAGTGAAGGTGGAAGTGATATGAGAGTTGTCCTTAACCGGTGAGTACAGATGTCAACAGGTTGGATTCGGAGCGAATTTTTAAAAATTCGAATCCGTACCCGACTCCAAACCCGAAACTCAAATCCGAATCCGAATCCGACTAAAAATTCAAAATCCGAATCCGAATCCGAACTCAAAAATTTGAACCCGAAACAATTATTTTTTTTTAAATTTTCAAAATATATTATATTAAATCTAAATTTTTAAAATACAAATTTAAATATAACATCAAATATTTATATAATATATTATATATAATACAAAAAAATTTGGATTCGTGTTCGGGTCGGATACCGTCAAAATTTATATCTGAATCAATATCTGTCGAATTTTTATTTTTTATATCTATATTCGAATCTATATTCATTTAGTATCGAATATATCTGTTTCATTCGAGTTCGAGTTTGAAGGCATACATCAATAATTTTGAATAAGACAGTAGATTAATAAGTTTGAAGGCCAAAGTATCTCGGCAGATGCAATTTAAAGAAATGTTGTGGCGGACACCTAAGTAGATAAAAATCTCATGCATGCGCGACCCCTAAGTACATAAAAAAATCCAGTAGGTGCCACCGAACAAAGTTTAAGTGGGTACGTAGCTCCCGAAC